>NW_017190685.1:0-11163 GCF_001704415.2 Capra hircus | reverse complement strand
AGGGTAGTCAGTCCTCGTATCGAGTGGGGGCATGCACGTGCGCTTTCCTTTCCGAGATGTAGGCAGCAGTGTCACACTTCCGTTCGCGTTGAATCAAAGCAACTGTGGCTTCCTCGAGGCTTTCCCACGAGGCTTTCCTCTCGAGGCTTTCACGAGGCCACAGGGCTGTCCCACGTGCCCAGTGGTGTGAGTCGATCCTCGGCTTGAAAGTAGAGGCAGTGCAGGGAAAACAGGTGTCCCTGGAATGGACTGGGACATCTGGGGGATTAGGGAATGGTGGCACGTCCCTGGAGTTCCTCTCGCCTTTCCTGTGGGAGATCGCCTCCTCTTGAGATGCACCGGAAACACTGGGCTCTTTCCGCGATCACTGATGGAAGGATCCTCCTCTCGAGCTAGGAGGCGGAAACGGGGCTCCTCTGAATTTGGGCGGGACTCTCGTGCTTCCTCTCGAGTGGAGACGGGTATGTTGGGGATCTTCTTGAGTTGCAGCAAGGGTGTGAAGGACCTTTGTAAGTTCGCAGAGGTTAGGTGTGATTAGCCTTGAGACACCTCAGCGGAAATGGTCCTTATCTCGCCTGGAAGGGAGAACCTCCTGGATTTTCTCGAGTTGTGGCAGGTGCTCTCGACTAACGACGGGGACCTCAGGGACCCCGCTCTGGTGGCCTCAGGAAAGGCCAGTCCCCATGCAAGTTGCTCGGGGCCTCTCGGGATTCCTCTCCTTCGATGCCAGGCCCTAAGACCTTGTTTGGAGTCGGTGCGGGAACCTGAGGATTCCTCTCCAGTGCTGACATGGATCCTGGGGTACTTCTGGAGTCTCCCCAGGGGAGTCACTCGTCGTCTCGAGTGCGGGTATGCACGTGCGCTTACCTCCCGAGCTGTAACAGCAGTGTCACGCTTCCGTCGCGTGATCAAGGGATCTGTGGCTTTCCTCGAGGCTTTCCCACGAGGCCTTCCCACAGGGCTGTCCCCACGTGCCACCGAGGTGTGAGTCGATCCTCGCTTGAAAGTCGAGGCAGTGCAGGGAAAACAGGTTTCCCTGGAATGGACTGACACATCTGGGGGACTCTGGGAATGTGGCACAACCGGGAGTTCCTCTCGCCTTTCCTGTGGAGAGCGCCTCCACTTGAGGTGTGACGGGAACGCCGGGAATTCTTTCCCGACCACGCAGGGAAAGGATCCCTCCTCTCGAGTTAGGAGGCGGAAACGGGGCTCCTCTGGATGTGGGCGGGACTCTCGTGCTTCCTCTCGAGTGTAGTCGGGTATGTCGGGGAACTTCTTGAGTTGCAGCAAGGGTGTGAAGGACCCTTTGGAAGTTCCAGAGTTTAGGTGTGATTAGCCTCGAGACGCCTCAGCGGAAATGGGCCTCATCTCGCCTGGAGGGGAGAACCTCCTGGATTTTCTCGAGTTGCGGCAGGTGCTCTCGACTTACGACGGGGACCTCAGGGACCCGCTCTGGTGGCCTCAGGCAAGGCCAGTCCCCATGCGAGTTGCTCGGGGGCCTCTCGGGATTCCTCTCCAGTGGATGCCGGGGCCTAAGATCTTGTGTGGAGTAGGTGCCGGAACCTGAGCATTCCTCTCAAGTGCTGAGATGGATCTTGGGGTACTTCTGGAGTCTCCCCAGGGGAGTCAGTCGTCGTCTCGAGTGGGGGAATGCACGTGCGCTTTCCTCCGAGCGAAGCAGCAGTGTCACGCTTCCCTTTGCGTGGATCAAGGGATCAGGGCTTTCCCTCGAGGCTTTCCCACAGGGCTTTCCCACGAGGCTTCCCCACAGGGCTGTCCCACGTGCCACCGTGGTGTGAGTCGATCCTCCTTGAAAGTCGAGGCAGTGCAGGGAAAACAGGTTTCCCTGCAATGGCCTGAGAAATCAGGGGGACTCTGGGAATGGGGCCTGATCCTGGAGTTCCTCTCGTCTTTCCTGTGGAGAGCGCCTCCTCTTGAGATGCGACAGGAATGCTAGGAATTCTTTCCCGACCACGCAGGGAAAGGATCCCTCCTCTCGAGCTAGCAGTCGGAAACGGGGCCACTCTGGATGGGCGGACTCTCATGTTACTCTTGAGTGGAGACCGGTATGTCGGGGAACTTCTTGAGTTGCAGCAAGGGTGTGAAGGACCCTTTGGAAGTTCCAGATGTTAGATGTGATTAGCCTCGAGACGCCTCAGCGGAAATGGGCCTCATCTCGCCTGGAGGGGAGAACCTCCTGGATTTTCTCGAGTTGCGGCAGGTGCTCTCACTTACGACGGGGACCTCAGGGACCCGCTCTGGAGGCCTCAGGAAAGGCCAGTCCCATGCGAGTTGCTCGGGGGCCTCTCGGATTCCTCTCCCTTCGATGCCGGTGCCTAAGATCTTGTGTGGAGTCGGTGCTGGAACCTGAGGATTCCTCTGCAGTGCTGACATGGATCTTGGTGTACTTCTGGAGTCTCTCAGGGCAGTCAGTCCGCTACTCCACTGGGGGCATGCACGTGCGCTTTCCTCCGATCTGTAGCAGCAGTGTCACGCTTCCCTTCGCATGGATCAAGGGATCTGTGGCTTTCCCTCGAGGCTTTCCCACGAGGCTTTCCCACAGGGCTGTCCCACGTGCCACTGTGGTGTGAGTCGATCCTCGGTTTGAAAGTCGAGGCAGTGCAGGGAATAAGGTTTCCCTGGAATGGACTGAGACATCTGGGGGACTCTGGGAATGGTGGCACGACCTGGAGTCCTCTCTATTTTCCTGTGGAGAGCGCCTCCACTTAAGATGCGTTGGAAACGCCGTGAATTCTTTTCCGACCATGCAGGGGAAGGATCAATGCTCTCGCTAGCTATGAGGCGGAAACAGGGCTCTCTGGATGTGGGTGGGACACTGCGTGCTTCCTCTCGAGTGGAGAGCGGTATGTCGGGGAACTTCTTGAGTTGCAGCAAGGGTGTGAAGGACCCTTTGGAAGTTCCAGAGGTTACGTGTGATTAGCCTCGAGACGCCTCAGCGGAAATGGGGCCTCATCTCGCCTGAGGGGAGAACCTCCTGGATTTTCTCGAGTTTGCGGCAGGTGCTCTCGACTTACGACGGGGACCTCAGGGACCGCTCTGGTGGCCTCAGAAAGCGCCAGTCCCATGCGAGTTTGCTCGGGGCATCTCGGGATTCCACTACCGTCGATGCCCGGCCTAAGACCTTGTTTGGAGTCGGTGCCGGAACCTGAGATTCCTCTCCAGTGCTGACTTGGCTATTGGGGTACTTCTGGAGTCTCCCCAGGGGAGTCAGTCCTCGTCTCGAGTGGGGCATGCACGAGCGCTTACCTTCCCGAGCTGTATCAGCAGTGTCATGCTTCCCTTCGCGTGAATCAAGGGAACAGTGCTTTCCTCGAGGCTTTCCCTAGAGGCTTTCCACCAGGCTTTCCCACGAGGCTTTACACAGCGCTATCCAGTGCCACCATGGTGTGAGTCGATCCTCGGCTTGAAATTTGAGGCAGTGCCGGGAAAACAGGCTTCCCTGGAATGGCCTGAGACATCTGGGCGACTCTGGGAATGGTGGAAGGACCCTGGAGTTCCTGACGCCTTTCCTGTGGAAAGCCTACCCTCTTGAGATGCGACGGGAACGCCGGGAATTCTTTCCCGACCATGCAGGGAAAGGATCCCTCTCTCGTGCTATGAGGCGGAAACGGGGCTCCTCTGGATGTGGGCGGGACTCTCGTGCTTCCTCTCGAGTGGAGACGGGTATGTCGGGGAACTTCTTGAGTTGCAGCAAGGATGTGAAGGACGTTTTCGAAGTTCCAGAGGTTAGGTGTGATTAGCCTGGGGACGCTCAGAGGAAACGGGCCTCATCTCGCCTGGAGGGGAGAACCTCCTGGATTTTATCGAGTTGCGGCAGTTGCTCTCGACTTATGACGGGCCTCAGGGACCCGCTCTGATGGCCTCAGGAAAGGCCAGTACCCATGCTAGTTGCTCGGGGCCTCTCGGGATTCTTCTCCCGTCGATGCAGGGGCCTAAAACCTTGTTTTGGAGTCGGTGCCGGGAACGTGAGGATTCCTCGCCAGTGCTGATGTGGATCTTGGGGTACTTCTGGAGTCTCTCCAGGGTAGTCAGTCCTCGTATCGAGTGGGGCATGCACGTGCGCTTTCCTTCCGAGATGTAGCAGCAGTGTCACACTTCCGTTCGCGTGAATCAAAGCAACTGTGGCTTCCTCGAGGCTTTCCCACGAGGCTTTCTCTCGAGGCTTTCCCACGAGGCTTTCCACAGGCTGTCCCACGTGCCACAGTGGTGTGAGTCGATCCTCGGCTTGAAAGTAGAGGCAGTGCAGGGAAAACAGGTGTCCCTGGAATGGACTGGGACATCTGGGGGACTTAGGGAATGGTGGCACGTCCCTGGAGTTCCTCTCGCCTTTCCTGTGGAGATCGGCCTCCTCTTGAGATGCACCGGAAACACTGGGAACTCTTTCCCGATCACTGATGGAAAGGATCCCTCCTCTCGAGCTAAGGAGGCGGAAACGGGGCTCCTCTGAATTTGGGCGGGACTCTCGTGCTTCCTCTCGAGTGGAGACGGGTATGTTGGGGATCTTCTTGAGTTGCAGCAAGGGTGTGAAGGACCCTTTGTAAGTTCCAGAGGTTAGGTGTGATTAGCCTTGAGACACCTCAGCGGAAATGGTCCTTATCTCGCCTGGAAGGGAGAACCTCCTGGATTTTCTCGAGTTGTGGCAGGTGCTCTCGACTAACGACGGGGACCTCAGGGACCCGCTCTGGTGGCCTCAGGAAAGGCCAGTCCCATGCAAGTTGCTCGGGGGCCTCTCGGATTCCTCTCCCTTCGATGCCAGGCCTAAGACCTTGTTTGGAGTCGGTGCCGGAACCTGAGGATTCCTCTCCAGTGCTGACATGGATCCTGGGGTACTTCTGGAGTCTCCCCAGGGGAGTCACTCGTCGTCTCGAGTGGGGTATGCACGTGCGCTTACCTCCGCGAGCTGTAACAGCAGTGTCACGCTTCCGGTCGCGTGGGATCAGGGATCTGTGGCTTTCCCTCGAGGCTTTCCCACGAGGCCTTCCACAGGGCTGTCCACGTGCCACCGAGGTGTGAGTCGATCCTCGGCTTGAAAGTCGAGGCAGTGCAGGGAAAACAGGTTTCCCTGGAATGGACTGACACATCTGGGGGACTCTGGGAATGTGGCACAACCCGGGAGTTCCTCTCGCCTTTCCCTGTGGAGAGCGCCTCCACTTGAGGTGTGACGGGAACGCCGGGAATTCTTTCCCGACCACGCAGGGAAAGGATCCCTCCTCTCGAGTTAGGAGGCGGAAACGGGGCTCCTCTGGATGTGGGCGGGACTCTCGTGCTTCTCTCGAGTGTAGTCGGGTATGTCGGGGAACTTCTTGAGTTGCAGCAAGGGTGTGAAGGACCCTTTGGAAGTTCCAGAGTTTAGGTGTGATTAGCCTCGAGACGCCTCAGCGGAAATGGGCCTCATCTCGCCTGGAGGGGAGAACCTCCTGGATTTTCTCGAGTTGCGGCAGGTGCTCTCGACTTACGACGGGGACCTCAGGGACCGCCGCTCTGGTGGCCTCAGGCAAGGCCAGTCCCCATGCGAGTTGCTCGGGGCCTCTCGGGATTCCTCTCCAGTGGATGCCGGGGCCTAAGATCTTGTGTGGAGTAGGTGCCGGAACCTGAGCATTCTCTCAAGTGCTGAGATGGATCTTGGGGTACTTCTGGAGTCTCCCCAGGGGAGTCAGTCGTCGTCTCGAGTGGGGGGAATGCACGTGCGCTTTCCTCCCGAGCGAAGCAGCAGTGTCACGCTTCCTTTTGCGTGGATCAAGGGATCAGGGGCTTTCCCTCGAGGCTTTCCCACAGGGCTTTCCACGAGGCTTCCCCACAGGGCTGTCCCACGTGCCACGTGGTGTGAGTCGATCCTCCTTGAAAGTCGAGGCAGTGCAGGGAAAACAGGTTTCCCTGCAATGGCCTGAGAAATCAGGGGGACTCTGGGAATGGGGCTGATCCCTGGAGTTCCTCTCGTCTTTCCTGTGGAGAGCGCCTCCTCTTGAGATGCGACAGGAATGCTAGGAATTCTTTCCGACCACGCAGGGAAAGGATCCCTCTCTCGAGCTAGCAGTCGGAAACGGGGCCACTCTGGAAATGGGCGGGACTCTCATGTTACTCTTGAGTGGAGACGGGTATGTCGGGGAACTTCTTGAGTTGCAGCAAGGGTGTGAAGGACCCTTTGGAAGTTCCAGATGTTAGATGTGATTAGCCTCGAGACGCCTCAGCGGAAATGGGCCTCATCTCGCCTGGAGGGGAGAACCTCCTGGATTTTCTCGAGTTGCGGCAGGTGCTCTCACTTACGACGGGGACCTCAGGGACCCGCTCTGGAGGCCTCAGGAAAGGCCAGTCCCATGCGAGTTGCTCGGGGGGCCTCTCGGGATTCCTCTCCCTTCGATGCCGGTGCCTAAGATCTTGTGTGGAGTCGGTGCTGGAACCTGAGGATTCCTCTGCAGTGCTGACATGGATCTTGGTGTACTTCTGGAGTCTCTCAGGGCAGTCAGTCCGCTACTCCACTGGGGGCATGCACGTGCGCTTTCCTCCGATCTGTAGCAGCAGTGTCACGCTTCCCTTCGCATGGATCAAGGGATCTGTGGCTTTCCTCGAGGGCTTTCCCCAGAGGCTTTCCCACAGGGCTGTCCCACGTGCCACTGTGGTGTGAGTCGATCCTCGGTTTGAAAGTCGAGGCAGTGCAGGGAATAAAGGTTTTCCTGGAATGGACTGAGACATCTGGGGGACTCTGGGAATGGTGGCACGACCCTGGAGTCCTCTCTATTTTCCTGTGGAGAGCGCCTCCACTTAAGATGCGTTGGAAACGCCGTGAATTCTTTTCCCGACCATGCAGGGGAAGGATCAATGCTCTCGAGCTATGCAGGCGGAAACAGGGCTCCTCTGGATGTGGGTGGGACACTCGTGCTTCCTCTCGAGTGGAGACGGGTATGTCGGGGAACTTCTTGAGTTGCAGCAAGGGTGTGAAGGACCCTTTGGAAGTTCCAGAGGTTACGTGTGATTAGCCTCGAGACGCCTCAGCGGAAATGGGCCTCATCTCGCCTGGAGGGGAGAACCTCCTGGATTTTCTCGAGTTGCGGCAGGTGCTCTCGACTTACGACGGGGACCTCAGGGACCCGCTCTGGTGGCCTCAGAAAGGCCAGTCCCCATGCGAGTTGCTCGGGGGCATCTCGGGATTCCACTACCGTCGATGCCGGGCCTAAGACCTTGTTTGGAGTCGGTGCCGGAACCTGAGGATTCCTCTCCAGTGCTGACTTGGCTATTGGGGTACTTCTGGAGTCTCCCCAGGGGAGTCAGTCCTCGTCTCGAGTGGGGGCATGCACGAGCGCTTACCTCCCGAGCTGTAGCAGCAGTGTCATGCTTCCTTCGCGTGAATCAAGGGAACAGTGGCTTTCCCTCGAGGCTTTCCTAGAGGCTTTCCCACGCAGGCTTTCCCACGAGGCTTTACCACAGCGCTATCCACGTGCCACCATGGTGTGAGTCGATCCTCGCTTGAAATTTGAGGCAGTGCCGGGAAAACAGGCTTCCCTGGAATGGCCTGAGACATCTGGGCGACTCTGGGAATGGTGGAAGGACCCTGGAGTTCCTGACGCCTTTCCTGTGGAAAGCCTACCCTCTTGAGATGCGACGGGAACGCCGGGAATTCTTTCCCGACATGCAGGGAAAGGATCCCTCCTCTCGTGCTATGAGGCGGAAACGGGGCTCCTCTGGATGTGGGCGGGACTCTCGTGCTTCCTCTCGAGTGGAGACGGGTATGTCGGGGAACTTCTTGAGTTGCAGCAAGGATGTGAAGGACGTTTTTCGAAGTTCCAGAGGTTAGGTGTGATTAGCCTGGGGACGCCTCAGAGGAAACGGGCCTCATCTCGCCTGGAGGGAGAACCTCCTGGATTTTATCGAGTTGCGGCAGTTGCTCTCGACTTATGACGGGGACCTCAGGGACCCGCTCTGATGGCCTCAGGAAAGGCCAGTAGCCATGCTAGTTGCTCGGGGCCTCTCGGGATTCTTCTCCCGTCGATGCAGGGGCCTAAAACCTTGTTTGGAGTCGGTGCCGGAACGTGAGGATTCTCCGCCAGTGCTGATGTGGATCTTGGGGTACTTCTGGAGTCTCTCAGGGTAGTCAGTCCTCGTATCGAGTGGGGGCATGCACGTGCGCTTTCCTTCCGAGATGTAGCAGCAGTGTCACACTTCCGTTCGCGTGAATCAAAGCAACTGTGGCTTCCTCGAGGCTTTCCACGAGGCTTTCTCTCGAGGCTTTCCCACGAGGCTTTCCCACAGGGCTGTCCACGTGCCACAGTGGTGTGAGTCGATCCTCGGCTTGAAAGTAGAGGCAGTGCAGGGAAAACAGGTGTCCCTGGAATGGACTGGGACATCTGGGGACTTAGGGAATGGTGGCACGTCCCTGGAGTTCCTCTCGCCTTTCCTGTGGAGATCGCCTCCTCTTGAGATGCACCGGAAACACTGGGAACTCTTTCCCGATCACTGATGGAAAGGATCCCTCCTCTCGAGCTAGGAGGCGGAAACGGGGCTCCTCTGAATTTGGGCGGGACTCTCGTGCTTCCTCTCGAGTGGAGACGGGTATGTTGGGGATCTTCTTGAGTTGCAGCAAGGGTGTGAAGGACCCTTTGTAAGTTCCAGAGGTTAGGTGTGATTAGCCTTGAGACACCTCAGCGGAAATGGTCGCTTATCTCGCCTGGAAGGGAGAACCTCCTGGATTTTCTCGAGTTGTGGCAGGTGCTCTCGACTAACGACGGGGACCTCAGGGACCCGCTCTGGTGGCCTCAGGAAAGGCCAGTCCCCATGCAAGTTGCTCGGGGCCTCTCGGGATTCCTCTCCCTTCGATGCCAGGCCCTAAGACCTTGTTTGGAGTCGGTGCCGGAACCTGAGGATTCCTCTCCAGTGCTGACATGGATCCTGGGTACTTCTGGAGTCTCCCCAGGGGAGTCACTCGTCGTCTCGAGTGCGGGTATGCACGTGCGCTTACCTCCCGAGCTGTAACAGCAGTGTCAGCGCTTCCCGTCGCGTGGATCAAGGGATCTGTGGCTTTCCCCTCGAGGCTTTCCCACGAGGCCTTCCACAGGGCTGTCCCCACGTGCCACCGAGGTGTGAGTCGATCCTCGCTTGAAAGTCGAGGCAGTGCAGGGAAAACAGGTTTCCCTGGAATGGACTGACACATCTGGGGGACTCTGGGAATGTGGCACAACCCGGGAGTTCCTCTCCGCCTTTCCTGTGGAGAGCGCCTCCACTTGAGGTGTGACGGGAACGCCGGGAATTCTTTCCCGACCACGCAGGGAAAGGATCCCTCCTCTCGAGTTAGGAGGCGGAAACGGGGCTCCTCTGGATGTGGGCGGGACTCTCGTGCTTCCTCTCGAGTGTAGTCGGGTATGTCGGGGAACTTCTTGAGTTGCAGCAAGGGTGTGAAGGACCCTTTGGAAGTTCCAGAGTTTAGGTGTGATTAGCCTCGAGACGCCTCAGCGGAAATGGGCCTCATCTCGCCTGGAGGGGAGAACCTCCTGGATTTTCTCGAGTTGCGGCAGGTGCTCTCGACTTACGACGGGGACCTCAGGGACCCGCTCTGGTGGCCTCAGGCAAGGCCAGTCCCCATGCGAGTTGCTCGGGGCCTCTCGGGATTCCTCTCCAGTGGATGCCGGGGCCTAAGATCTTGTGTGGAGTAGGTGCCGGAACTGAGCATTCCTCTCAAGTGCTGAGATGGATCTTGGGGTACTTCTGGAGTCTCCCCAGGGGAGTCAGTCGTCGTCTCGAGTGGGGGAATGCACGTGCGCTTTCCCCCGAGCGAAGCAGCAGTGTCACGCTTCCCTTTGCGTGGATGCAAGGGATCAGGGGCTTTCCCTCGAGGCTTTCCCACAGGGCTTTCCCACGGGGCTTCCCCACAGGGCTGTCCCACGTGCCACCGTGGTGTGAGTCGATCCTCCCTTGAAAGTCGAGGCAGTGCAGGGAAAACAGGTTTCCTGCAATGGCCTGAGAAATCAGGGGGACTCTGGGAATGGGGCCTGATCCTGGAGTTCCTCTCGTCTTTCCTGTGGAGAGCGCCTCCTCTTGAGATGCGACAGGAATGCTAGGAATTCTTTCCCGACACGCGCAGGGAAAGGATCCCTCCTCTCGAGCTAGCAGTCGGAAACGGGGCCACTCTGGAAATGGGGCGGGACTCTCATGTTAGCTCTTGAGTGGAGACCGGTATGTCGGGGAACTTCTTGAGTTGCAGCAAGGGTGTGAAGGACCCTTTGGAAGTTCCAGATGTTAGATGTGATTAGCCTCGAGACGCCTCAGCGGAAATGGGCCTCATCTCGGCCTGGAGGGAGAACCTCCTGGATTTTCTCGAGTTGCGGCAGGTGCTCTCAACTTACGACGGGGACCTCAGGGACCCGCTCTGGAGGCCTCAGGAAAGGCCAGTCCCATGCGAGTTGCTCGGGGCCTCTCGGGATTCCTCTCCCTTCGATGCCGGTGCCTAAGATCTTGTGTGGAGTCGGTGCTGGAACCTGAGGATTCCTCTGCAGTGCTGACATGGATCTTGGTGTACTTCTGGAGTCTCTCAGGGCAGTCAGTCGCTACTCCACTGGGGGCATGCACGTGCGCTTTCCTCCCGATCTGTAGCAGCAGTGTCACGCTTCCCTTCGCATGGATCAAGGGATCTGTGGCTTTCCCTCGAGGCTTTCCCACGAGGCTTTCCCACAGGGCTGTCCCACGTGCCACTGTGGTGTGAGTCGATCCTCGGTTTTGAAAGTCGAGGCAGTGCAGGGAATAAAGGTTTCCCTGGAATGGACTGAGACATCTGGGGGACTCTGGGAATGGTGGCACGACCCTGGAGTCCTCTCTATTTTCCTGTGGAGAGCGCCTCCACTTAAATGCGTTGGAAACGCCGTGAATTCTTTTCCGACCATGCAGGGAAAGGATCAATGCTCTCGAGCTATGAGGGCGGAAACAGGGCTCCTCTGGATGTGGGTGGGACACTCGTGCTTCCTCTCGAGTGGAGACGGGTATGTCGGGGAACTTCTTGAGTTGCAGCAAGGGTGTGAAGGACCCTTTGGAAGTTCCAGAGGTTAGGTGTGATTAGCCTCGAGACGCCTCAGCGGAAATGGGCCTCATCTCGCCTGGAGGGGAGAACCTCCTGGATTTTCTCGAGTTGCGGCAGGTGCTCTCGACTTACGACGGGGACCT
>NW_017190684.1:0-11165 GCF_001704415.2 Capra hircus | reverse complement strand
CGGAGAGAATCCCGGAGAGGCCCCCGAGCAATCCCCGCCATGGGACCTGGCCTTTCCTGACGGCCACAGCAGCGCGTCACTAGAGGTCGCCCGTCTAGAGTCGATGAGCCCTGCGCAACTCGAGAAATTCAAGAGGTTTCTCCCTCCAGCGAGATGAGGCCCATTTTCGCTGAGGGTATCGAGGCTAATCACACGCTAAGCTCTGAACTTCCGAAAGGTCTTCAACCTTGCTGCAACTCAGTAGTTCCGCATCTACCAGTTCTCACTCGAGAGGAAGCACGAAAGTCGACCGCGGACATCCAGAGGTAGCCCCGTGTTCGGCCTCGTAGGTCGAGAGGTGGGATCCTTTCCCTGCGTGAGTCGGGAAAGAATTTCCTGGTCGTCCGTCATCTGCAAGAGGAGGGCTCTCACAGGAAGGCAGAGGAACCCGACGGTGTGCCCAATTACCAGAGTCACCCCAGATGTTCTCAGTCCATTCAGGGGAAACTGTTTCGCTGCAGCTGCCTCGCATTTCAAGCGAGGCTCGACTCTACACCAGGTGGCACGTGGGACAGCCTGTGGAGCTGGAAGTTGTGAGCCTCGTGGGAAAGCCTGAGGGGAAGCCAAGATCCATGATCACGCGAACGAGAAGCGACACTGGCAGTACGCTCGGAAGAAAGCACACTGTGCATCCGCACTCGAGCAATGAGGACTGACTACGTGGGAACTCCAGAAGTCACCCAAGATTGTTCCCCCCCCAGTCAGCTGGAGTAGGTAATCCTCAGTCTGACACCGACTTAGACAAGGTCTTAGGCCCCCGGCATGACGCGGAGATGATTCGAGAGGGCCCGGAGCACTCGCATGGATTGGCTTTCTGAGGCCACCAGAGCGGGCGCCTGAGGTCCCACGTCGTAAATCGGAGAGCACTGCACAATCGAGAAAGTCCAGGAGGTCTCCCTAGCTGCGAGATGAGGGCTTATTCGCATGAGGTGTCTCGAGGTAATCACATTAACACTCTGGAACAAAATCCATGGTCTTCACATCTTGCTGCAATGAAGAAGTTCCCAGACATACCGCGTTCTCCACTCGAGAGAGAAGCAGGAGTGCCGCACATCCGAGGAGCTCCCCGTTTTCCCGCCTCCTAGGCTACGAGAGGTAGGGATCTTTTGCGTGGTCGGGGAAAGAATTCCAGCGTTCCGTCGCATACTCAAGGGGAGGCGCTTACGCACTAGGAGGCGAGAGGAACTCAGGGTCGTGCAGCCATTCCTAGAGTCCCCCAATGTTCTAGTCTTCCCATTGAGGAATCGGGAGTGATTCCCGACTGCCTGGGACTTCTCAAAGCGAGGATCGACAGACACACGGTGGAGGGAGACAGCCATGTGGGAAAGACTCGTGGAATCCCTCCTGGGAAAGCTCGGGGAGCCACAGATCCCCTTGATTCCTGACGAAGGGGAAGCGTGAAACTGCTGGCTAGCAAGCTGCGGGCAAGGAAGGTCCCGTGCATGCCCCACTGCGAGACGAGGACTGTACTCCCCTTGGGGAGCTACGCAGAAAACCCGGCAAGATGCATAGTCAGCACCTTGAGAGGATCTATCAGGTTCGGCTGGCACCAACTCCACACAAGGATCTATAGCCGGGCATCGGGGAGAGGCAATCACGGAGAGGCCGAGCAACCATCGCGATGGAGTACTGTGCCCTTTCCTGAGCACGAGCGGGGTCTGAGGTCGCCCGTCGTAGTCGAGAGTACCGTGCCGTAACTGAGACATCCAGTGAGTGTTTCCTCCGCTCGCAGGCGAAGATGAGGGGACATTTCCCGCCACGTGACGTCACGAGCGGAGAGGAACTAAAGGAATCCACATTCTTTAAGCACCTCTGGACTTCCAAATTGGTCGCCTTTCAGGAAGCTAGGAGGCGGAAACGGGTTCTTGTCTATTTGGATGTAGGCGGTGAGCGTTACACAGACTTAGCTGCTCTCACCACCACCCTCTTCGCTGCACTCACTCAGAAGTTCCCCGACATACCCGTTCTCACTCGAGAGAAGCAGCGAAGAGAGTACCGCCACATCCAGAGGAGCCCGCCCGTTTCCCCTCTCTAGCTCGAGAGGAATGGATCCCTTTCCTGGTGGTCGGGAAAGAATTAGCCTGGCGTTCCGTCGGCATCTCAGAAGAGGCGCTCGTCCAGCAGGAAAGGGCGAGAGGAACTGCAGGGTCGTGCCACCTTCCTGAGTCGCACCAGATGTCTCGAGGTCCATTCCAGGAAACCTGTTTTCTCGTATGCCTCGACTTTCAAGCAGTAGGAGATCGACTCAACCGGTGGCCACGTGGGAACCGCTGTGGAAGCCTTGTGGAAAGCCTCTTGGGGAAGCCTCGAGGGAAAGCCATACAGATCATTGATCCTCGCGAAGGGGAAGCGTGACACTGCTGATAACAGCTCTGGAGGAAAGCGCACGTGATGACCCGCCACTCGAGACGAGCTGACTCCTGGGGAGACTCACATTCAGAGGAACCCCCGTTGCCTGGCAGCTCGAAATGTAAGGAGTCCTATCCTGCTTAGTAGAAAGTTTTTTTCGGTTACTCTTGGCATCTTCAAAGAGGCAAGGGTTCAATAGGAAAAGGCGGGGCGGTACTCCGATGCCGGGCCTAAGACCTTGTGTGGAGTCGGTGCCGGAATCTGAGGATTCCTCCCAGTGCTGACATGGATCTTGGGGTACTTCTGGAGTCTCCCCAGGGAAGTCAGTCCTCGTCTCGAGTGGGGTCATGCACGTTGCGCTTTCCTCCCGAGCTGTATCAGCAGTGTCACGCTTCCCTTCGCGAGGATCAAGTGATCTGTGGCTTTCCCTCGAGGCTTTCCCAAAGAGCTTTCCCACGAGGCTTTCCCACAGGGCTGTCCCACGTGCCACCGTGGTTGAGTCGATCCTACGCTTGAAAGTCGAGGCAGTGCAGGGAAAACAGGTTTCCCTGGAATGGACTGAGACATCTGGTGGACTCAGGGAATGGTGGCACGACCCTGGAGTTCCTCTCGCCTTTCCTGTGGAGAGCGCCTTCTCTTGAGATGCGACGGGAACGCCGGGAATTCTTTCCCGACCACGCAGGGAAAGGATCCTTCCTCTCGAGCTGGAGGGGGAAACGGGCTCCTCTGGATGTGGGCGGTACTCTCGTCGTGCTTCCTCTCGAGTGGAGACGGGTATGTCGGGGAACTTCTTAGAGTTGCAGCAAGGGTGTGAAGGACCCTTTGGAAGTTCCAGGTGTTAGATGTGATTAGCCTCGTGACGCACAGCGGAAATGAGCCTCATCTCGCCTGGAGGGGAGAACCTCCTGGATTTTCTCGAGGTACGGCAGGTGCTCTCGACTTACGACGGGGACCACAGGACCCGCTCTGGTGGCCTCAGGAAAGGCCAGTCCCCATGCGAGTTGCTCGGGGGCCTCTCGGGATTCCTCTCCCTCGATGCCGCGGCCTAAGACCTTGTGTGGAGTCGGTGCCGGAACCTGAGGATTCCTCTCCAGTGCTGACATGGATCTTGGGGTTCTTCTGGAGTCTCCCCAGGAGAGTCAGTCCTCGTCTCGAGTGGGGGCATGCACGTGTGCTTTCCTCCCGAGCTGTAGCAGCAGTGTCACGCTTCCCTTCGCGTGAATCAAGGGATCTGTGGCTTTCCCTCGAGGCTTTCCCAGGAGGGATTCCCACGAGTCTTTCCCACAGGGCTGTCCCACGTGCCACCGTGGTGTGTGTCGATCCTCGGCTTGAAAGTCGAGGCAGTGCGGGGAAATCACGATTCCCTGGAATGGACTGAGACATCTGGGGGACTCTAGGAATGGTGGCACGACCCTGGAGTTCCTCTCGCCTTTCCTGTGGAGAGCGCCTCCCTTGAGATGCGACGGAACGCTGGGAATTCTTTCCCGACCACGCAGGGAAAGGATCCCACCTCTCGACCTAGGAGGCGGAAACGGGCTCCTCTGGATGTGGGCGTGACTCTCGTGCTTCCTCTCGAGTGGAGACGGGTATGTCGGGGAACTTCTTCAGTTGCAGCAAGAGTGTGAAGGACCCATTGGAGTTCCAGAGTTTAGATGTGATTAGCCTCGAGACACCTCAGCTGGAATGGCCTCATCTCGCCTAGAGGGGAGAACCTCCTGGATTTCTCGAGTTGTGGCAGGTGCTCTCGATTTATGACGGGACCTCATGGACCTGCTCTGGTGGCCTCAGGAAAGGCCAGTCCCATGCGAGTTGCTCGGGCCCTCTCGGGATTCATCTCCCGTCGATGCGGGGCCTAAGACATTGTGTGAAGTCGGTGCCAGAACCTGAGGATACCACTCCAGTGCTGACATGGATCTTGGGGTACTTCTGGAGTCTCCCCAGGGGAGTCAGTCCTTGTCTCGAGTGGGGGCATGCACGTGTGCTTTCCTTCCGAGCTGTAGCTGCAGTGTCGCGCTTCGCTTCGCGTGGATCAAGGGATCTGTGGCTTCCCCTCGAGCTTTCCCACGAGGCTTTCCCACGAGCTTTCCCACGAGGCTTTCCCACAGGGCTGTCCCACGTGCCACCGTGGTGTGAGTCGATGCTCGGCTTGAAAGTCGAGGCAGTGCAGGGAAAACAGGTTTCCCTGGAATGGACTGAGACATCTGGGGACTCTGGGAATGGAGGCACGACCCTGGAGTTCCTCTCGCCTTTCCTGTGGAAAGCGCCTCCTCTTGAGATGCGACGGGAAGGCCAGGAATTCTTTCCCGATCACGCAGGGAAAGGATCCCTCCTCTCGACCTAGGAGGCGGACACGGGGCTCCTCTGGATGTGGGCGGGACTCTCGTGCTTCCTCTCGAGTGGAGACGGGTATGTCGGGGAACTTCTTGAGTTGCAGCAAGGGTGTGAAGGACCCTTTGAAAGTTCCAGAGGTTAGGTGTGATTAGCCTCGATACGCCTCAGCGGAAATGGGCCTCATCTCGCCTGGAGGGGGAAACCTCCTGGATTTTCTCGAGTTGCGGCAGGTGCTCTCGACTTACGACGGGGACCTCAAGGAACCGCTCTGATGGCCTCAGGAAAGGCAAGTCCCCATGCGAGTTGCCCGGGGGCCTCTCGGGATTCCTCTCCCGTAGATGCTGGCGCCTAAGATCTTGTGTGGAGTGGGTGCCGGAAACTGAAGATTCCTCTCCAGTGTTGACATGGATCTTGGGGTACTTCTGGAGTCTCTCCAGGGCATCAGTCCTTGTCTAGAGTGGGGCATGCACGTGCTCTTTCCTCCGAGCAGTAGCAGCACTGTCACGCTTCCCTTCGCGTGTATCAAGGGATCTGTGGCTTTCCCTCGAGGCTTTCCCACGAGGCTTTCCCACGAGGCTTTCCCACAGGGCTGTCCCACGTGCCACCGTGGTTGAGTCGATCCTCGGCTTGAAAGTCGAGGCAGTGCAGGGAAAAAGGGTTTCCCGGGAATGGACTGAGACATCTGGGGACTCTGGGAATGGTGGCACGACCCTGGAGTTCCTCTCGCATTTCCTGTAGAGAGCGCCTCCTCTTGAGATGCGAGGGGAACGCCGGGAATTCATTGACGACCACGCAGGGAAAGGATCCCTCCTCTCCAGCTAGGAGGCGGAAACGGGGCCACTCTGGATGTGGGCGGGACTCTCGTGCTTCCTCTTGAGTGGAGCCGGGTATGTCGGGGAACTTCTTGAGTTGCAGCAAGGCTGTGCAGGACCCTTTAGAAGTTCCAGAGATTAGGGGTGATTAGCTTCCAGTCGCCTCAGCGGAAATGGGCCTCATCTCGCCTGGAGGGGACTACCTCCTTGATTTTCTCGAGATAGGGCAGTTGCTGTCGACTTACGACGGTGACCTCAACGACCCGCTCTGGGGGCCTCAGAAAAGGCCACTCCCCATGCGAATTGCTCGGGCCTCTCGGGATTCCTCTCCCGTCGATGCCGGGGCCTAAGACCTTGTGTGGAGTCAGTGCCGGAACCTGAGGTTTCCTCTGCAGTGCTGACATGGATCTTGGGGTACTTCTGGAGTCTCCCCAGGGGAGTCAGTCCTCCTCTCGAGTGGGGGCATGCACGTGCGCTTTCCTCCGAGCTGTAGCAGCAGTGTCACGCTTCCCTACGCGTGGATCAAGGGATCTGTGGCTTTCCCTCAAGGCTTTCCCACGAGGCTTTCCCACGAGGCTTTCCCACAGGGCTGTCCAACCTGCCATCGCGGTGTGAGTCGATCCTCGGCTTGAAAGTGGAGGCAGTGCAGGGAAAACAGGTTTCCTTGGAATGGACTGAGACATCTGGGGGACTCTGGGAATGGGGCCTGATACTGGAGTTCCTCTCGCCTTTACTGTGGAGAGCGCCTCCTCTTGAGATGAGACGGGAACGCTAGGAATTCTTTCAGGACCACGCAGGGAAAGGATACCTCCTCTCGAGCTAGCAGGCGGAAACGGGGCCACTCTGGATACGGGTGGGACGCTCGGGTTCCTCCTGAGTGGAGACGGGTATGTCGGGGAACTTCTTGAGTTGCAGCAAGGGAGTGAAGGACCCTTTGGAAGTTCCAGAGTTTAAGTCTGATTACCCCTAGTTGTCTCAGCCGAAATGGGCCTCATCTCGCCTGGAGGGGAGAACCTCCTGGATTTTCTCGAGTTGCGGCAGGTGCTCTCGACTTACGACGAGGGCCTCAGGGACCCGCTCTGGTGGCCTCAGGAAAGGCCAGTCCCCATGCGAGTTGCATGGGGCCTCTCGGGATTCCTCTCCCGTCGATGCTGGGGCCTAAGACCTTGTGTGGACTCAGTGACGGAACCTGAGGATTCCTCTCCAGTGGCGACATGGATCTTGTGGTACTTCTGGAGTCTCCCCAGGGGAGTCAGTCCTTGTCTCGAGAGGGGGCATGCACGTGCGATTTCCTCCCGAGCTGTAGCAGCAGTGTCATGCTTCCCTTTTCGTGGATCAAGGGATCTGTGGCTTTCCCTCTAGACTTTCCCATGACGCTTTCCCACGAGGCTTCCCACAGGGCTTTCCCACGTACCACTGTGTTGTGAGTCGATCCTTGGCTTTAAAGTCGAGGCAGTGAAGGGAAAACAGATTTCCCTGGAATGGACTCAGACATCTGGGGGACTCAGGGAATGTTGCACGACCCTGGAGTTCCTCTCGCCTTTCCTGTGGAGAGCGCCTCCTCTTGAGATGCGACGGGAACCCGGGAATTCTTTCCCGACCACGCAGGGAAACGATCCCTCCTCTCGAGCTAGGAGGCGGAAACAGGGCTCCTCTGGATGTGGGCAGGACTCTCGTGCTTCCTCTCGAGTGGAGACGGGTATGTCGGGGAACTTCTTGAGTTGCAGCAAGGGTGTGAAGGACCCCTTGAAAGTTCCAGAGTTTAGGTTTGATTAGCCTCGAGACGCCTCAGCGGAAATGGGCCTCATCTCGCCTGGAGGGGAGAACCTCCTGGATTTTCTCGAGTTGCGGCAGGTGCTCTCGACTAACGACGGGGACTTCAGGGACCCGCTCTGGTCGCCTCAGGAGAGGCCAGTCCCCATGCGAGTTGCTCGGGGGCCTCTCGGGATTCCTCTCCCGTCTATGCCGGGGCCTAAGACCTTGTGTGGAGTCGGTGCCGGAACCTGAGGATTCCTCTCCAGTGCCGACATGGATCTTGGGGTACTTCTGGAGTCTCCCCAGGGGAGTCAGTCCCCGTCTCGAGTGGGGGCATGCACGTGCGCTTTCCTCCCCAGCTGTAGCAGCAGTGTCACGCTTCCCTTCGCGTGGATCAAGGGATCTATGGCTTTCCCTGGAGGTTTTCACACGAGGCTTTCCCACGAGACTTTCCCACATGGTTGTCCCACGTGCCACCATGATGTGAGTCGATCCACGGCTTGAATGTCGAGGCAGTGCAGGGAAAACAGGTTTCCCTGGAATGGACTGAGACATCTTGGGGACTCTGGGAATGGTGGCACGACCCTGGATTTCCTCTCGCCTTTCCTGTGGAGAGCGCCTCCTCCTGAGATGCGACGGGAACGCCGGGAATTCTTTGCCGACCACGAAAGGAAAGGATCCCTCCTCTCGAGCTAGGACGCGGAAATTGGGCCCCTCTGGATGTAGGCGGGACTCTCGTGCTTCCTGTTGAGTGGAGACGGGTATGTCGGGGAACTTCTTGAGTTGCAGCAAGGCTGTGAAGGACCCTTTGGAAGTTCCAGAGATTAGGGGTGATTAGCTTCCAGTCGCCTCAGCGGAAATGGGCCTCATCTCGCCTGGAGAGGACAACCTCCTGGATTTTCTCGACTTGCGGCAGGTGCTCTCGACTTACGACGGGGACCACAGGGACCCCCTCTGGTGGCCTCAGGAAAGGCCAGTCCCCATGCGAGTTGCTCGGGAGCCTTTCGGGATTTCTCTCCCGCCAATGCGGGGCCTAAGACCTTGTGTGGATTCGGTGCCGGAACCTGAGGATTCCTCTCCAGTGCTGACATGGACCTTGAGGTACTTCTGGAGTCTCCGCAGGGGAGTCAGTCCTCGTCCCGATTGGTGGCATGCACGTGCGCTTTCCTCCCGAGCTGTAGCAGCAGTGTCACGTTCCCTTCCCGTGGATCAAGGGATCTGCGGCTTTCCCTGGAGGCTTTCACACGAGGCTTTCCCACGAGGCTTTCCCACATGGTTGTCCCACGTGCCACCGTGATGTGAGTCGATCCACGGCTTGAATGTCGAGGCAGTGCAGGGAAAACAGGTTTCCCTGGAATGGACTGAGACATCTTGGGGACTCTGGTAATGGTGGCACGACCCTGGATTTCCTCTCGCCTTTCCTGTGGAGAGCGCCTCCTCCTGAGATGCGACGGGAACGCCGGGAATTTTTTGCCGACCACGAAAGGAAAGGATCCCTCCTCTCGAGCTAGGAGGTGGAAACGGGGCCCCTCTGGATGTAGGCGGGACTCTCGTGCTTCCTCTTGAGTGGAGACGGGTATGTCGGGGAACTTCTTGAGTTGCAGCAAGGCTGTGAAGGACCCTTTGGAAGTTCCAGAGATTAGGGTTGATTAGCTTCCAGTCGCCTCAGCGGAAATGGGCCTCATCTCGCCTGGAGGGGACTACCTCCTGGATTTTCTCGAGATAGGGCAGTTGCTGTCGATTTACGACTGGGACCTCAACGACGCGCTCTGGGGGCCTCAGAAAAGGCCACTCCCCATGCGAATTGCTCGGGGCCTCTCGGGATTCCTCTCCCGTCGATGCCGGGGCCTAAGACCTTGTGTGGAGTCAGTGCCTGAACCTGAGGTTTCCTCTGCAGTGCTGACATGGATCTTGGGGTACTTCTGGAGTCTCCCCAGGGGAGTCAGTCCTCGTCTCGAGTGGGGGCATGCACGTGCGCTTTCCTCCCGAGCTGTAGCCGCAGTGTCACGCTTCCCTACGCGTGGATCAAGGGATCTGTGGCTTTCCCTCGAGGCTTTCCCACGAGGCTTTCCCACGAGGCTTTCCCACAGGGCTGTCCAACCTGCCATCGCGGTGTGAGTCGATCCTCGGCTTGAAAGTGGAGGCAGTGCAGGGAAAACAGGTTTCCTTGGAATGGACTGAGACATCTGGGGGACTCTGGGAATGGGGCCTGATACTGGAGTTCCTCTCGCCTTTACTGTGGAGAGCGCCTCCTCTTGAGATGAGACGGGAACGCTAGGAATTCTTTCAGGACCACGCAGGGAAAGGATCCCTCCTCTCGAGCTAGCAGGTGGAAACGGGGCCACTCTGGATACGGGCGGGATGCTCGGGTTCCTCTTGAGTGGAGACGGGTATGTCGGGGAACTTCTTGAGTTGCAGCAAGGGTGTGAAGGACCCTTTGGAAGTTCCAGAGTTTAAGTCTGATTACCCCCTAGTTGTCTCAGCCGAAATGGGCCTCATCTCGCCTGGAGGGGAGAACCTCCTGGATTTTCTCGAGTTGCGGCAGGTGCTCTCGACTTACGACGAGGGCCTCAGGGACCCGCTCTGGTGGCCTCAGGAAAGGCCAGTCCCCATGCGAGTTGCATGGGGGCCTCTCGGGATTCCTCTCCCGTCGATGCTGGGGCCTAAGACCTTGTGTGGACTCAGTGACGGAACCTGAGGATTCCTCTCCAGTGCCGACATGGATCTTGTGGTACTTCTGGAGTCTCCCCAGGGTAGTCAGTCCTTGTCTCGAGAGGGGCATGGCACGTGCGATTTCCTCCCGAGCTCTAGCAGCGGTGTCATGCTTCCCTTTTCGTGGATCAAGGGATCTGTGTCTTTCCCTCGAGGCTTTCCCACGAGGCTTTCCCACAGGCTGTCCCACGTGCCACCGGTGGTGTGAGTCGATCCTCGGCTTGAAAGTCGAGGCAGTGCAGGGATAACAGCTTTCCCTGGAATGGACTCAGACATCTGGGGGACTCAGGGAATGTTGCACGACCCTGGAGTTCCTCTCGCTTTCCTGTGGAGAGCGCCTCCTCTTGAGATGCAACGGGAACGCCGGGAATTCTTTCCCGACCACGCTGGGAAAGGATCCTCCCCTGGAGCTAGGAGGCGGAAACGGGGCTCCTCTGGATTTGGGCGGGACTCACATGCTTCCTCTCGAGTGGAGACGGGTATGTCGGGGAACTTCTTGAGTTGCAGCAAGGGTGTGAAGGACCCTTTGGAAGTTCCAGAGATTAGTGTGATTAGCCTCGAGACACCTCAGCGGAAATGGGCCTCATCTCGCTGGAGGGGAAAACTCCTGGATTTTCTCGAGTTGCGGCAGGTGCTCTCGACTTACGACGGGGACCTCAAGGAACCGCTCTGATGGCCTCAGGAAAGGCAAGTCCCCATGCGAGTTGCCCGGGGCCTCTCGGATTCCTTCCCGTCAATGCTGGCGCCTAAGATCTTGTGTGGAGTGGGTGCCGGAAACTGAGGATTCCTCCAGTGTTGACATGGATCTTGGGGTACTTCTGGAGTCTCTCCAGGGAATCAGTCCTTGTCTCGAGTGGGGGCATGCACGTGCTCTTTCCTCCCGAGCTGTAGCCAGCACTGTCACGCTTCCCTTCGCGTGTATCAAGGGATCTGTGGCTTTCCCTCGAGGCTTTCCACGAGGCTTTCCCACGAGGCTTTCCCACAGGCTGTCCCACGTGCCACCGTGGTTTGAGTCGATCCTCGGCTTGAAAGTCGAGGCAGTGCAGGGAAAAAGGTTTCCGGAATGGACTGAGACATCTGGGGGACTCTGGAATGGTGGCACGACCCTGGAGTTCCTCTCGCATTTCCTGTGGAGAGGCGCTCCTCTGAGATGCGAGGGGAACAGCC
>NW_017190683.1:0-11165 GCF_001704415.2 Capra hircus | reverse complement strand
GAAAATCCAGGAGGTTCTCCCCTCCAGGCGAGATGAGGCCATTTCCGCCTTAGGCGTCTCCAGGCTAATCACATCTAACATCTGGAACTTCCAAAGGGTCCTTCACACCCTTGCTGCAACTCAAGAAGTTCCCCGACATAACCGCGTCTCCACTCGAGAGGAAGCACGAGTGTCCCGCCCACATCCAGAGGAGCCCTGTTTCCGGCCTCATAGCTCGAGAGGATTGATCCTTTCCCTGCATGGTCGGAAAAGAATTCAAGGCGTTTCCAACGCATCTTAAGTGGAGGCGCTCTCCACAGGAAAATAGAGAGGAACTCCAGGGTCGTGCCACCATTCCCCAGAGTCCCCCAGATGTCTCAGTCCATTCCAGGGAAACCTTTATTTCTGGCTGCCGAACAAACTGAGAGATCGACTCACACCACAGTGGCACGTGGACATCCCTGTGGAAAGCCTCGTGGGAAAGCCTCGAGGAAAGCCACAGATCTTGATCCATGTGAAGGGAAGCGTGACACTGCCTGCTACAGATCGGGAGGAAAGCGCTCGTGCATGCCCCCAGTTGAGTAGAGGACTGACTGCCCTGAGAGACTCCAGAAGTACACCAAGATCCATGTCAGCCACTGCAGAGAATCCTCCAGGTTCCAGCACTGACTCCACACAAGATCTTAGGCACCGGCATCGAAGGGAGAGGAATCCCCGAGAGGCCCCTGAGCAAACTCGCATGGGGACTGGCCCTTTCCTGAGGCCTCCAGAGCGGGTCCCTGAGGTCCCCATCGTAAGTTGAGAGCACCTGCTGCAACTCCGAGAAAATCCAGGAGGTTCTTCCCCTCCAGGCGAGATGAGGCCCATTTCCGCTGAGGCGTCTCGAGGCTAATCACATCTAACATCTGGAACTTCCAAAGCGGTCCTTCACACCCTTGCTGCAACTCAAGAAGTTCCCCGACATACCGGTCTCCACTCAAGAGTAACATGAGAGTCCCGCCATTTCCCAGAGTGGCCCCGTTTCCGACTGCTAGCTCGAGAGGAGAGATCCTTTCCCTGCGTGGTCGGGAAAGAATTCCTAGCATTCCTTATCGCATCTCAAGAGGAGGCGCTCTCCACAGGAAAGACGAGAGGAACTCCAGGATCAGGCCCCATTCCCAGAGTCCCCCTGATTTCTCAGGCCATTGCAGGGAAACCTGTTTTTCCCTGCACTGCCTCGACTTTCAAGCCGAGGAACGACTCACACCACGGTGGCACGTGGGACAGCCCTGTGGGGAAGCCTCGTGGGAAAGCCTTGTGGGAAAGCCTCGATGGAAAGCCACAGATCCCTTGATCCACGCGAAGTGAAGCGCCACACTGCTGCTAAAGCTCCGGAGGAAAGCGCACGTGCATGCCCCCATTCGAGCCGATGACTGACTCCCCTGGAGAGACTCCAGAAGTACCCCAAGATCCATGTCAGCACTGGAGAGGAATCCTCAGTTTCTGGCACAGGCTCCACACAAGGTCTTAAGCCCCGGCTTCGACGGGAGAGGAATCCCGAGAGGCCCCCGAGCAACTCGCTTGGAGACTGGCCTTTCCTGTGGCCACAAGAGCGGGTGCCTGAGGTCCCCGTCGTAAGTCGAGAGCACCTGCCGCAACTCGAGAAAATCCAGGAGGTTCTCCCCTCCAGGCGAGTTGAGGCCCATTTCCGCTGAGGCGTCTCCAGGATATTCACCTAACCTCTGGAACATCCAAAGGTTTCTTCACACCCTTGCTGCAACTCAAGAAGTTCCCCGACATACCCGTCTCCACTCGAGAGGAAGCACGAGAGTCCCGCCCACATCCAGAGGAGCCAGGATTCCGCCTGCTAGCTCGAGAGGAGGGATCCTTTCCCTTCGTGTCGGCAAAGCATTCCCGGCGTTCCCGTCCGACCTCAAGAGGAGGCACTCTCTACAAGAAAGGCGAGAGGAACTCCAGGGTCGTGCCACCATTCCCAGAGTCCCCCAGATGTCTCAGTCCATTCCAGGGAAACCTTTTTTCCCAGCACTGCCTCGACTTTCAAGCCGAGGATCGACTCACACCACGGTGGCACGTGGGACAGCCCTGTGGGAAAGCCTCGTGGGAAAGCCTCGTGGGAAAGCCTCGAGGGAAAGCCCCTGATCCCTTGATCCACACGAAGGGAAGCGTGACACTGCTGCTTCGCTCGGGAGGAAAGCGCACGTGCATTCCCCCACTCGAGACGACGACTGACTCCCCTGGGGAGACTCCAGAAGTACCCCAAGATCCATCTCAGCACTTGAGAGGAATGCTCAGGTTCCGGCACCTACTCCACGCAAGATCTTAGGCCCCGGCATCCACCTAGAGGCCCCCGAGCAACTCGCATGGGGACTGGCCTTGCCTGAGGCCACCAGAGCGGGTCCCTGAGGTCCCCGTCGTAAGTCGAGAGCACCTGCCGCAACTCGAGAAAATCCAGGAGGTTCTCCCCTCCAGGCGAGATGAGGCCCATTTCCGCTGAGGCGTCTCGAGGCTAATCACACCTAAACTCTGGAACTTCCAAAGGGTCCTTCACACCCTTGCTGCAACTCAAGAAGTTCCCCGAGATACCAGACTACACTCGAGAGGAAGCACGAGAGTCCTGCCCACATCCAGAGGAGCCCCGTTTCCGCCTCCTAGCTCGAGAGGAGGGATCCTTTCCCTGCGTGGTCGGGAAAGAATTCCCGGCTTTCCCGTCACATCTCAAGTGGAGGCGCTCTCCACAGGAAAGGCGAGAGGAACTCCAGGGTTGTGCCACATTCCCAGAGTCCCCCAGATGTGTCAGTCCATTCCAGGGAAACCTGTTTTCCCTGCACTGCCTCGACTTTCAAGCCGAGGATCGACTCACACCTCGGTGGCACGTGGGACAGCCCTGTGGGAAGGCCTCGTGGGAAAGCCTCGAGGGAAAGCCACAGATCCGTTGATCCACGCGAAGGGAAGCGCCACACTGCTGCTGCAGCTCGGGAGGAAAGCGCTCGTGCATGCCCCGACTCGAGACGAGGATTGACTCCCCTGGAGAGCCTCCAGAAGTAACCCAAGATCCATGTCTGCACTGAAGAGGAAACCTCAGGTTCCAGCACCGACTCCACACAAGGTCTTAGGCCCCAGCATCGACGGGAGAGGAATCCCGAGAGGCGCCCAAGCAACTCGCATGGGTACTGGCCTTTCCTGAGGCCACCAGAGCGGATCCCTGAGGTCCCGGTCGTAAGTCGAGAGCACCTGCCGCATCTCGAGAAAATCCAGGAGGTTCTCCCCTCCAGGCGAGATGAGGCCCATTTCCGTTGAGGCAACTAGGGGGTAATCACGCTTTAACTCTGGAACTTCCAAAGGGTCCTTCACACCCTTGCTGCAACTCAAGAAGTTCCCCGACATACCCGTGTCCACTCAAGAGGAATCCGAGAGTCCCGCCCATATCCAGAGTGGCCCCGTTTCCGCCTGCTAGCTCGAGAGGAGGGATACGTTCCCTGCGTGGTCAGGAAAGAATTCCCGGCGTTCCCTTCGCATCTCAAGAGGAGGCGCTCTCCACAGGAAAGGCGAGAGGAACTCCAGGGTCGTGCCACCATTCCCTGAGTCCCCCAGATGTCTCAGTCCATTCCTGGGAAAACTGTTTTCCCTTCACTGCCTCGACTTTAAAGCCGAGGATCGACTCACACCACCCTGGCACGTGGGAAAGCCCTGTGGGAAAGCCTCGTGGGAAAGCCTCATGGGAAAGTCTAGATGGAAAGCCACAGATTCCTTGATCCACGAAAAGGGAAGCGTGACACTGCTGCTAAGCTCGGGAGGAAAGCGCACGTGCATGCCCCCACTCGAGATGAGTACTTACGCCTCTGGGAGATTGCAGAAGTCCCGGAAGATCCATGTCGGCACTGGAGAGGAATCCTCAGGTTCCGGCACTGACTCCACACAAGGTCTTAGGCTCCGGCATCGACGGGAGAGGAATCCCGAGAGGCCCCCGAGCAAACTCACATGGGGACTGGCCTTTCCTGAGGCCACCAGAGTGGGTCCCTGAGGTCCCCGTCGTCAGTCGAGAGCACATGCCGCAACTCGAGAAAACCCAGGAGGTTCTCCCCTCCAAGCGACATGAAGCCCATTTCCGCTGAGGTATCTCGAGGCTAATCACACCTTACCTCTGGAACTTCCAAAGGGTCCTTCACACCCTTGCTGCAACTCAAGAAGTTCCGCGACATACCCGTCTCCACTCGAGAGGAAGCAGGAAAGTGCCGCTCACATCAAGAGGAGCCACGTTTCCGCCTCCTAACTCGAGAGGTTTGATCCTTTCCCTGCGTGGTGGGGAAAGAATTCGCGGCGTTCCCGTCGCATCTCAAGAGGAGGCGCTCTCCAGAGGAAAAGCGAGAGGAACTCCAGGTTCGTGCCACAATTGCCAGAGTCCCCCAGATGTCTCAGTCCATTCCAGGGAACCTGGTTTCCCTGCACTGCCTCGACTTTCAAGCCGAGGATCGACTCACACCACTGTGGCACGTGGGAAAGCACTGTGGGAAAGCCTCGTGGGAAAGCCTCATGGGAAAGTCTAGAGGGAAAGCCACAGATCCCTTGATCCACGAAAAGGGAAGCGTGACACTGCTGCTACAGCTCGGGAGGAAAGCGCACGTGCATGCCCCCACTCGAGACGAGGACTTACGCCTCTGGGGAGACTACAGAAGTCCCCGAAGATCCATGTTGGCACTGGAGAGGAATCCTCAGGTTCCGGCACTGACTCCACACAAGGTCTTAGGCCCCGGCATCGACGGGAGAGGAATCCCGAGTGGCCCCCGAGCAACTCGCATGGGGACTGGCCTTTCCTGAGGCCACCAGAGTGGGTCCCTGAGGTTCCCGTCGTAAGTCGAGAGCACCTGCCGCAACTCGAGAAAATCCAGGAGGTTCTCCCCTCCAGGCGACATGAGGCCCATTTCAGCTGAGGTATCTCGAGGCTAATCACACCTTACCTCTGGAACTTCCAAAGGGTCCTTCACACCCTTGCTGCAACTCAAGAAGTACCCTGACATACACGTCTCCACTCGAGAGGAAGCAGGAAAGTGCCGCCCACATCAAGAGGAGCCACGTTTCCGCCTCCTAGCTCGAGAGGTTTGATCCTTTCCCTGCGTGGTGGGGAAAGAATTCGCGGCGTTCCCGTCGCATCTCAAGAGGAGGCGCTCTCCAGAGGAAAAGCGAGAGGAACTCCAGGTTCGTGCCACCATTGCCAGAGTCCCCCAGATGTCTCAGTCCATTCCAGGGAACCTGGTTTCCCTGCACTGCCTCGACTTTCAAGCCGAGGATCGACTCACAGCACAGTGGCACGTGGGGCAGCCCTGTGGGAAAGCCTCGTGGGAAAGCCTCGAGGGAAATCCACAGATCCCTTGATCCACGCGAAGGGAAGCGTGACACTGCTGCTACAGCTCGGGAGGAAAGCGCACGTGCATGGCCCCACTCGAGACGAGGACTGAC
Organism: Capra hircus; assembly: GCF_001704415.2. Taxonomy (NCBI): domain Eukaryota; kingdom Metazoa; phylum Chordata; class Mammalia; order Artiodactyla; family Bovidae; genus Capra; species Capra hircus. Next base: position 5,732 of record NW_017190683.1, on the reverse strand, counting down.
ACCCCTGGGGAGACTCCAGAAGTACCCAAGATCCATGTCAGCACTGGAGAGGAATCCTCAGGTTCCAGCACCGACTCCACACAAGGTCTTAGGCCCCTGCATCGACGTGAGAGGAATCCCGAGAGGCCCCAGAACAACTTGCATGGGGACTGATCTTTCCTGAGGCCACCACAGTGGGTCCCAGCGGTCCCTGTCGTAAGTCGAGAGCACCTGCTGCAACTCGAGAAAATCCAGGAGGTTCTCCCTTCCGGGCGAGCTGATTCCCATTACCGCTGAGGTATCTCGAGGCTAATCACACCTTACCTCTGGAACTTCCAAAGAGTCCTTCACACCCTTACTGCAACTCAAGAAGTACCCCGACATACCCGTCTCCACCCGAGAGGAAGCACGAGAGTCCTGCCCACATCCAGAGGAGCCCCGTTTCCGCCTCCTAGCTCGAGAGCAGGGATCCTTTCCCTCCGTGGTCGGGATAGAATTCCCGGTGTTCCCATCATATCTCAAGAGGAGGCGGGCTCCACAGGAAAGGCGAGAGGAACTCCACGGTCGAGCCACCATTCCCAGAATCCTCTGGATGTCTCAGTCCATTCCAGGGAAACCTGTTTTCCCTGCACTGCGTCGACTTTCAAGCCGAGGATCGAATCACACCACGGTGGCACGTGGGACAGCCCTGTGGGAAAGCCTCGTGGGGAAGCCTTGAGGGAAAGACACAGATCCCTTGATCCACGCGAAGGGAAGCGCGACACTGCTGCTACAGCTCGGGAGGAAAGCGCACGTGCATGCCCCGACTCGAGACGAGGACTGACTGCCCTGGGGAGACTCCAGAAGTACCCTAAGATCCATGTCTGCACTGGAGAGAAATCCTCAGGTTCCGGCACTGAGTCCACAGAAGGTCTTAGGCCCCAGCATGGACGGGAGAAGAATCCCGAGAGGCCCTCGAGCAACTCGCATGGGGACTGGCCTTTCCTGAGGCCACGAGAGCGGGTCCCTGAAGTCCCCATCGTAAGTCGAGAGCACCTGCCGCAACTCGAGAAAATCCAGGAGGTTTTCCCCTCCAGGCTCGATGAGGACTATTTCCGCTGAGGCAACTAGAGTCTAATCACACCTAAAACTCTGGAACTTCCAAAGGGTCCTTCACACCCTTGCTGCAACTCAAGAAGTTCACCCGACATACCCATCTCCACTCGAGAGGAAGCACGAGAGTCCCGACCACTTCCAGAGGAGCCCCGTTTCCACCTCCTAGCTCGAGAGGAGGGATCCTTTCCCTGCGTGCTCGGGAAAAATTTTCCTGGTGTTCCCGTCGCATCTGAAGAGGAGGCGCTCTCCACAGGAAAGGCGAGAGGAACTCCAGGGTCGTGCCACCATTCCCAGAGTCCCCTAGATATCTCAGTCCATTCCAGGGAAACCTGTTTTCCCTGCACTGCCTCGAATTTCAAGCTGAGGATCGACTCACACCACGGTGGCACGTGGGACAGCCCTGTGGGAAACCCTCGTGGGAAAGCCTTGTGGGAAAGCCTCGTGGGACCGCCCTTTGGGAAAGCCTCGTGGGAAAGCCTCGAGGTAAAGCCCCTGATCCTTGATCCATGCGAAGGGCAGCGTGACACTGCTGCTACAGCTCGGGAGGAAAGCGCACGTGCATGCCCCCACTCGAGACGAGGACTGATTCCACTGGGGAGACTCCAGAAGTACCCCAAGATCCATGTCAGCACTGGAGAGGATTGCTCAGGTTCCGGCACCGACTCCACACAAGATCTTAGGCCCCGGCATACGACGGGAGAGGAATCCCGAAAGGCACCCGAGCAACTCGCATGGGGACTGCGCCTTTACCTGAGGCCACCAGAGCGGGTCCCTGAGGTCCCAGTCGTAAGTCGAGAGCACCTGCCGCAGCTCGAGAAAATCAAGGATGGTCTCGCCTCCAGGTCAGATGAGTCCCATTTCCTCTGAGGCGTCTCGAGGCTATTCACACCTAACCTCTGGCACTTCCAAAGGGTTCCTTCAGACCCTTGCTGCAACTCAAGAAGTTCCCCGACATACCCGTCTCCACTCGACAGGAAGCACGAGAGTTCCACCCACATTCCAGAGGAGCCCCGTTTCCCCCTCCGAGCTCAAGAGGAGGGATCCTTTCCCTGCGAGGTCGGGAAAGATTTTCCGGCATTCCCGTCGCATCTCAAGAGGAGGCGCTCTCCAGAGGAATGACGAGAGGAACTCCAGGGTCGTGCCACATTCCCAGAGTCCCCAGATGGTCTCCGTCCATTCCAGGGAAACCTGTTTTCCCATGCACTGCCTCGACTTTCAAGCCGAGGATCGACTCACACCACGGTGGCACGCTGGGACAGCCCTGTGGAAAGCCTCGAGGGAAAGCCTCGTGGGAAGCCTCGAGGTAAAGCCCCTGATCCCTTGATCCACGCGAAGGGAGCGTGACACTGCTGCTACCAGCTCGGGAGGAAAGCGCACGTGCATGCCCCCACTCGAGACGAGGACTGACTCACCTGGGGAGACTCCAGAAGTACCCCAAGTTCATGTCTGCACTGGAGAGGAATCCTCAGTTTCCGGCAACGATCCACACAAGGTCTTAGGCCCTGGCATCGACGGGAGAGGAATCCCCAGAGGCACCCGAGCAACTCGCATGGGGACTGGCCTTTCCTGAGGCCACCAGAGCGGGTCCCTGAGGTCCCCGTCGTAAGCCGAGAGCACCTGCCGCAACTCGAGAAAATCCAGGAGGTTCTCCCTCCAGGCGAGATGAGGCCCATTTCCGCTGAGGCGTCTGGAGGCTATTCACACTAAACTCTGGAATTTCCAAAGGGTCCTTCACACCCTTGCTGCAACTCAAGAAGTTCCCCGACATACCCGTCCACTCGAGAGGAAGCACGAGAGTTCCACCCACATCCAGAGGAGCCCCGTTTCCCCCTCCAAGCTCAAGAGGAGGGATTCTTTCCCCTGCGTGGTTGGGAAAGAATTCCCCGGCGTTCCCCGTCGCATCTCAAGAGGAGGCGCTCTCCACAGGAAAGGCGAGAGGAACTCCAGGGTCGTGCCACATTCCCAGAGTCTCCCGGATGTCTCCGTCCATTCCAGGGAAACCTGTTTCCCTGCACTGCCTCGACTTTCAAGCCGAGGATCGACTCACAACCACGGTGGCACGTGGGACAGCCCTGTGGTAAAGCCTCGAGGAAAGCCACAGATCCCTTGATCCACGCGAAGGGAAACGCGACACTGCTGCTACAGTTCGGAAGGAAAGCGCACGTGCATGCCCCCACTCGAGACGTGGCTAACTCCCTGGGGGACTCCAGAAATACCCCCAAGATCCATGTCAGCACTGGAGAGGAATCCTCAGGTTCCCTCACTGACTCCACACAAGGTCTTAGGCCCCGCATCGACGGGAGAGGAATCCCGAGAGGCCCCGAACAACTCGCATGGGGACTGGCCTTTCCTGAGGCCACAGAGCGGATCCCTGAGGTCCCCGTCGTAAGACGAGAGCTGCCTGCCGCAACTCGAAAAAATCCAGGAGGTTCTCCCCTGGCAGATGCCAGCATTTCGCTGAGGCGTCTCGAGGCTAATCAACCTGGACTCTGGACTTCCAAAGGGTCCTTCACACCCTTGCTGCAACTCAAGAAGTTGCCCGACGTACCCGTCTTCACTCGAGAGGGAGCACGAGAGTCCCGCCCACATCCAGAGGAGCCCCGTTTCCGTCTCCAAGCTCGAGAGGAGGGATGCCTTTCCCTGCGTGGTCGGGAAAGAATTCCCGGCGTTTCCCGTCGCATCTCAAGAGGAGGCGCTCTCCACAGGAAAGGCGAGAGGAACTCCAGGGTCGTGCCACCATTCCAGGTCCCCCAAATGTCTCAGTCCATTCAAGGAAACTTGTTTTCCCTGCAGTGCCTCGACTTTCAAGCCGAGGATCGACTCACAACACGGTGTCTCGTGGGACAGCCCTGTGGGAAAGCCTCGTGGAAAGCCTCTTGGGAAAGCCTCGTGGGAAAGCCTCGAGGGAAAGCCACAGATCCCTTGATCCATACGAAGGAAGCGCGACACTGCTGCTACAGCTCAGGAGGAAAGCGCACGTGCATACCCCAGTCGAGACGAGGACTGACTCCCCTGGGAGACTCCAGAAGTACCCAAAGATCCATGTCTGCACTGCAGAGGAATCCTCAGGTTCCGGCACTGACTCCACACAAGGTCTTAGGTCCCAGCATCGACGGGAGAGGAATCCCGAGAGGCCCCATGCAACTAGCATGGGACTGGCCTTTCCTGAGGCCACCAGAGAGGGTCCCTGTCGTCCCCTCGTAAGACGAGAGCACCCGCCGCAACTCGAGAAAATCCAGGAGGTTCTCCCCCTCCAGGCGAGATGAGGCCCATTTCCGCTGAGGCGTCTCGAGGCTATTCACACCTAACTCTGGAACTTCCAAAGGGTCCTTCACACCCTTGCTGCAACTCAAGAAGTTCCCCGACATAACCGTCTCCACTCGAGAGGAAGCTCGAGAATCCGCCCACATCCAGAGGAGCCCCGTTACCCGCCTCCTAAGCTCGAGAGGAGGGATCCTTTCACTGCGTGCTCGGGAAGAATTCCGGCTTTTCCGTCGCATCTCAAGAGGAGGCGCTCTCCACAGGAAAGGCGAGAGGAACTCCAGGTCGTGCCACCATTCCCAGAGTCCCCCAGATGTCTCAGTCCATTCCAGGGAATACTTTTGTCCCTGCACTGCCTCGACTTTCAAACCGAGGATCGACTGACACCACGGTGTCACGTGGGACATCACTGTGGGAAAGCCTTGTGGGAAAACCTGGTGGGAAAGCGGCGTGGAAAGGTCGTGGAAAGCCTCGAGGGAAAGCCACAGATCCCTTGATCCTCGCGAAGGGAAGGTCAACACTGCTGCTACAGCTCGGAGGAAAGCGCACGTGCATGCCCCCACTCGAGACGAGGACTGACTCTCCTGGGAGACTCCAGAAGTGCCCCAAGATAGCATGTCAGCAATGGAGAGGAATCCTCAGGTTTTGGCACAGACTCCACACAAGATCTTAAGTCCCGGCATCGACGGGAGAGGAATCCCGAGAGGCCCATGAGCAACTCGCATGGGGACTGGCCTTCGTGAGGCCACAATAGCGGGTCCCTGATGTCCCCCGTCGTAAGTCGAGAGCACCTGCTGCAACTCGAGAAAATCCAGGAGGTTCTCTCCTCTCCTGGCAAGATGAGGCCCATTTCCGATGAGGGGTCTCGAGGCTAATCACACCTAAACTCTGGAACTTCCAAAGGGTCTTCACACCCTTGCTGCAACTCAAGAAGTTCCCCAACATGCCCGTCTCCACTCGACAGGAAGCACGAGAGTCCCGCCCCATCAGAGGAGACCCGTTTCCGCCTCCTAGCTAGAGAGGAGGGATACTTTCCCTGCGTGGTCGGGAAAGAATTCCTGGCGTTCCGTCGCATCTCAAGAGGAGGCGCTCCCCACAGGAAAGGCGAGAGGAACTCCAGGGTCGTGCCACATTCCAGAGTCCCCAGATGTCTCAGTCCATTCCAGGGAAACCTGTTTTCCCTGCAATGCCTCGACTTTCAAGCCAAAGGATCGACTCACACCACGGTGCACGTGGGACAGCCATGTGGGAAGCCTTATGGGAAAGCCTCGTGAGGAAGCCGAGGGAAAGCCACTGGATCCCGTTGATCCACGCGACGGGCAGCATGACAATCCGAGCTGCTGACGACCTTTCGGGAGGAAAAGGCGCAGGTGCATCCCCCACTCGGCAAACGAGGA
>NW_017190682.1:0-11165 GCF_001704415.2 Capra hircus | reverse complement strand
TAGACAGCATATTAAAAAGCCGAGACGTTGCTTTGCCAACAAAGATCCATCCAGTCAAGGCTATGGTTTTTTCCATATGTCATGGATGGATATGAAAGATGTACTATAAAGAAAGTGACAGCTGAAAATTGATGCTTTTGAACTGTGGTGTTGGAGAAGATGCTTGTAGGTCGCTTAGACTACAAGGAGACACAACCACTCGCATCCTAAAGGAAATCAGGTCTGAATATACATTGGAAGGACTAATACTGAACCTGAAAGTCCAATACTTTGGCCACTTGATGTGAAGAGGCTGACTCACTTGGAAGTTGCTTTGATTTGCCTGTGAGTGTGGGAGCCCTCCCTGGGCAAAGGGCCTCAGGGGTCATTGCCACTGAATCACGACCTCCAAGCAAGCGCATTCCAGCTGTGTGACATTCAGGAAGCAGGAGACTGGGAAAACTATCTTCCTTAGAGGAAGGAAAGTCATCCACAGAGAGTGTGTTTTTCAGGCCTCTCTTTGCAGCAAGTGTTTTGCTTCTCAGACATCAGAGCTGCAGGCTTGCTCTGAGGGCCTCAATTGCAGAGTCAGGGCTGTGTGTCTCACTGCACTTTCCAAGCATTGCAGACACATTCCTAGGTTGGAGCAGTGCTTCCCATGAGAAAGAAGCCTCGGGAGTGTGTCTGAGGGGGCTGAGTGCCATGCTAGGGTCACCTAGTCGAGGGCACCTTGCACATCCAATGGGCCCCAGGCGAGTAGCTATGGACCGGCCCTTCGGTTGAGACATCCCAAAGCAGGGAACAAAGCTAGCTCTGTCAGAAGGAGGAAAACAGCAATGGGATGGATTTTCAAGCAGTTGCTAAGTCACACCACGTTAGGGCTCCCCGGGAAAGAAATGCAAATTTTGGCCTCTAGGCCCAGTATCCAGATGTGTGCACAGGATATTTTCCCCACAGGATCCAAGAATGTTCCAGACAGACCTAAGCTCACTAGCTCTCTCCTGCAGAGGAAATGACATATTGTTGCTGAACCACGAAAAGATGCTGGGATTCTTGGCTTATGGAGGAGAAGAATTCAATCCAGGGCCCAAGACGAGGCTTGATTGCTCAGAGCTTTTGTGCAATAGAGTTTTTATTAAAGGATAAAGGAGATAGAGAAAGCTTCTGACAGAGACATTACAAGGGGCAGAAAGCGTACCCCCTTGCTAGTGTTAGTAATGGAGTTATATACTCTCCAATAAGTTATGACAACGAACAAAAGAATGTCTGGAGGTTGTAAAGACTCACTAGACCTACTCCCATAATTGACATTTTAAGATAACAGGATTAGCCAGAAGGTTTTTTCCAGAGACCGTCCTCAAGAAGGATGCATGATTGTTATATAATCCTAAGGAATGTAGAGGGAAAAACAGTTTGTCCTTTCTTCCTCCTTGAGAATTCTAGACCCCTCTCTCCTTGGGGACCCTTGAACTTCTTAGAAACCTGCCTTGGCAATGACTCTCTCAGAAACATGATTGAACAGCCGTTTGGAGCTTCCTTTGACTTTCCCTGGGAGGGAGGGAGCCCTCCCTGAGCACAGGGCCTCAGGGGCCATGGCCAATGAAAAATAATCTCCCAGCAAGTGCTTTTCAGCCCTGTGTGACTCTCAGCCCACAGGAGGCTGAGAAAACTCTCTTCCTTGGAGGAAGGAAAGGCAGCCCAAGAGTGTGTTTTCAGGCCTGTATCTTGCAGCAAGTGTTTGGCTTGTTAGACAGAAGACCTGCAGGCCTGTTCCAACAGACTCAATTCCAGAATCAGGGCCTTGTGTCTCCCTGCAGTTTCCTGGCCTTGCAAACACATTTCTAAGTGAGAGCAGCCCTGCCCATGGGGAAGCAGGCTGCGGGAGTGTGTCTGAGGGGGCCAGGTGTCATGCTGGGGTCACCTGGTCGAGGGCACCTTGCACCTCCAATGGACCCCAGGCAAGGAGTTGCAGGCCACCACCTTGCTTCTGAAATCCCAAAATGGGGAGCAAAGCTCGCTCTGTCAGAGGGAAGAAAACAGCAACAGGATGGATTTTCAAGCAGTTGCTAGGCTGTACTGCGTTAGGGCTCCAAGGAAGGAAAATGCGAATTTTAGCCCCTACGACTGGTATCCAGGTGGGCTCCCAGGATGATTTCCCCGCAGGATCCAAGAACGTTCCAGACAGACCTGGGCTCACTAGCTCCCTCCTGCAGAGGAAACATGAGAGAACAGCTGTTTGGAGGTTGCTTTGACTTCCCCTGGGAGGGTAGGATCCCTCCCTGGGTGCAGGGCCTCAGGGGCCATTGCCGCTGAGAAATGCCCTCTAAGCCAGACCTTTGCAGCCTTGTATGACTCAGCACGGAGGAGACTGGAAAAGCTCTCTTCCTTGGAGGAAGGAAAGGCAGCCCCAGAGAGTGTGTTTTCACACCTGTATCTTGCAGCAAGTGTTTGGCGTCTCAGACGTCAGACCTCCAGGCCTGCTCCAACGGCCTCAGTTCCAGAGTCAGGGCCGTGTGTCTCCCTGCATTTTCTGAGCCTTGGGAACACATTCCTAGGTCAGAACAGTCCTGCCCATGGGGAAGGAGGCTGCGGGAGTGTGTCTGAGGGGGTCGAGTGCCATGCTGGGGTCCAATAGACCCGGTACCTCCAATAGACCCCAGGACAACAGCGGTGGGGCTCCCCCTGGCTTCCGAAATGCCAAAGCGAGAAGCAAAGCTAGCTCTATCAGAAGGAAGAAAAGAGCAATCGGATGGATGTTCAGGCTGTTGCTGGGCCGCACCACTTCAGGGTCCCCCCCGAGAGGAACAGGCACCCTGTGGCCCCTAGGTCCGATATGCAGGTTAACACACAGGGTGTGTCCCCATAGGAGCCAAGAATTTTCCTGACAGACCTAGGCTCACTAGAGCTCTCCTACAGGGCAAAAGGGGTAGAACAGACTGTGGATGTGACTCTGCCTTTCCCAGCGAGCATGGGGCCCTCCCTATGGCCCCGGGCTCCAGGGAAAATTGTCCCTGAAAAATGACCTCCAAGAAGCGCTTTTCCAGCAGGCTGTGATGCAGAGTTCACAGGATGCGGGGAAAGTGATCGTCCTACAGGGAAGAAGAGGCAGCCACCCAGTGTGTGTTTGCAAGCCTGTATTTGGAAGAAACTGGTTAGCTCCTTCAAGGGGAGACCTCCAGGTCTGCTCAGAGGACCGAAATTCCAGAGGCAGCACCATGCATCTCCCCTGTCCTTTCTGAGCCTTGGAAAGACATTCCTAGCTTATAGCGGTATTGCTCATGAAGAAGCAGGATGCAGGAATGTGTCAGACATGACTGGGTGCCTTCCTGGGTTCAGCTCCGTGAGGGGCCTTTCCACTCAAACTAGGTCCCATGCCTCCTTGGGGAGGAAGTGGGGCCCGCTTGCCTCCAAATTGCCAAAGGCTGGAACAAAGCTAGTTCTATCAGAGGTAAGAAAAGAGCAATTGGATGGATGTGGAAGCTGTTGCTGGGCCGCACTGCTTCAGGCCCCCCACCCCTCTGCCCCCGAGAGAAACAGGCGCCCTGTGGCCCCTAGGTCCTGGATGCAGTTTCACACATAGAATGTGTCCCCATAGGAGCCAAGAATTTTCCTGACAGACCTAGGCTCACTAGAGCTCTCCTACAGAGCAAAGGGGATGGACAGATGTGTGGCTGTGGCTCTGCCTTTCCCTGGGAGTGTGGAGCCGCTCCCTATGGCCCCGGGCTCCAGGGGAAGTTGCCCCTGAATAATGACCTCCAAGAAGCGCTTTTCCAACTGGCTGAGACGTGGAGTTCTCAGGATGCAGGGAAAGCAAGTGTCCTTCGGGGAAGCAAAGGCAGTCACCTGTTATCATGACTTACTAGAATAGTAGGTACCTTCTCCGGTTGGGCAGAGGCCTTCCCTACCTGATCTGAAAAAGAAAATGAAGTAGCTCGCTGATTTGAGAAATAATTCCCAGACTTGGGTTTCCAACCAGTATAGAATCCGACAATGGCCCTGTCTTTGTAGCCACGTTAATTAACAGGTATGTGAAGCTCTAAATATCAGTGGAAATTACATACAGCATAAAGGCCTCAGGGGAAATGGGCCTCATCTCGCCTGGAGGGGAGAACCTCCTGGATTTTACCCAGTTGCGGCAGGTGCTCTCGAGTTACGATGCGGACCTCAGGGACCCGCTCTGGTGGCCTCAGGAAAGGCCAGTCCCCATGCGAGTTACCAGGGGGCCTCTAGGGATTCCTCACCCATCGATGCCGGTGCCTAAGACCTTGTGTGGAGTCGGGGCCAGACCCTGAGGATGCCTCTCCAGTGCTGACATGAGTCTTACCATACTTCTGGAGTCTTGCCACGGGATTCAGTCCTCATCTCATGTGGGGGCATGCACCTGCCAATTCCTCACGGGATGTAGCAGCAGTGTCACGCTTTCTGACGTGTGGATCAAGGGATCTGTCGCTTTCCATTGAGGCTTTCACACGAGGCTTTCCAACAGGGCTGTCCCACGTGCCACGGTGGTGTGAGTCGATCCTCGGCGTGAAATTCGAGGCAGTGCAGGGAAAACAGGTTCTTCTGGAATGGACTTAGACATCTGGGGGACTCTTGGAATGCTGGCAAGACCCTGGAGTCCCTCTTGCCTTTCCTGTGGAGATCTCCTGCTCTTGAGATGCGACGGGAACACGGGGAATTCTTTCCCACCCACGCAGGGAAAGAATCCCTCCTCTTAAGCTAGGAGGCGGAAACGGGGCTCCTCTGGATGTGGGCGGGACTGTTGTGCTTCCTCTCGAGTGGAGACGGGTATGTCGGGGAACTTCTTGAGTTGTAGCAAGGGTGTGAAGGACCCTTTGGAAGTTCCAGAGGTTAGGTGTGATTAGCCTCGAGACGCCTCAGCGGAAATGGGCCTCATCTCGCCTGGAGGGCAGAACCTCCTGGATTTTCTCCAGTTACAGCAGGTGCTCTCGACATACGACGGGGACCTCAGGGACCGGGTGTGGTGGCCTCAGGAAAGGCCAGTCCCCATACAAGTTGCTCGGTGGCCTCTCGGGATTCCTCTCCCGTCGATACCGGGGCCTAAGACCTTGTGTGGAGTCGGTGCCGGAACCTGAGGATTCCTCTCCAGGGATGACATGGATCTTGGGGAAATTCTGGAGTCTCCCCAGGGGAGTCAGTCCTCGTCTTGAGTGGAGGCATGCAGGTGCGCTTTCCTCCCAAGCTGTAGCAGCAGTGTCACGCTTCCCTTCGCGTGGATCAAGGGATCTGTGGCTTTCCCTCGAGGCTTTCCCACGAGGCTTACCCACAGGGCTGTCTCACGTGCCACCGTGGTGTGAGTCGATCCTCGGCTTGAAAGTCGAGGCAGTGCAGGGAAAACAGTTTTCCCTAGAATGGACTGAGACATCTGGGTGACTCTGCGAATTGTGGCACGACCCTGGAGTCCCTCTCGCCTTTCCTGTGGAGAGCACCTCCTCTTGAGATGCGACGGGAACGCGGGAAATTCTTTCCCGACCACGTAGGGGAAAGGATCCCTCCTCTCGAACTAGGAGGCGGAAACGGGGCTCCTCTGGATGTGGGCGGGACTCTCGTGCTTCCTCTCGAGTGGAGACGGGTATGTCGGAGAACTTCTTGAGTTGCAACAAGGGTGTGAAGGACCCTTTGGAAGTTCCAGACGTTAGGTGTGATTAGCCTCGAGACGCCTCAGCGGAAATGGGCCTCATCTCGCCTGGAGGGGAGAACCTCCTGGATTTTCTCGAGTTGCGGCAGGTGCTCTCGACTTACGACGGGGACCTCAGGGACCCGCTCTGGTGGCCTCAGGAAAGGCCAGTCCCCAATCGAGTTGCTCGGGGGCCTCTTGGGATTCCTCTCCCGTCGATGCCAGGGCCTAAGACCTTGTGTGGAGTTGGTGCCGGAAACTGAGGATTCCTTCCCAGTGCTGACATGGATCTTGGGGTAGTTTTGGAGTCTCCCAGGGGAGTCAGTCCTCTTCTCGAGTGGGGGCATGCACGTGCGCATTCCTCCCGAGCTGTAGCAGCAGTGTCACGCTTCCCTTCGCGTGGATCAAGGGATCTGTGTCTTTCCGAGGCTTTCCCACGAGGCTTTCCCACGAGGCTTTCCCACAGGGCTGTCCCACGTGCCACCGTGGTGTGAGTCGATCCTCGGGTTGAAAGACGAAGCAGTGCAGGGAAAACAGGTTTCCCTGGAATGGACGGAGACATCTCGGGGACTCTGGGAATGGTGGCACGACCCTGGAGTTCCTCTCGCCTTTCCAGTTGAGAGCTCCTCCTCTTGAGATGTGACGGGAACGCTGGCATTTCTTTCTCGACCACGCAGGGAAAGAATCCCTCCTCTCGAGATAGGAGGAGGAAACGGGGATCCTCTGTATGTGAGCGGGACTCTCGTGCTTCCTCTCGAGTGGAGACAGGTATGTCGGGGAACTTCTTGAGTTGCAGCAACGGTGTGAAGGACCCTTTGGAAGTTCCAGAGGATAGGTGTGATTAGCCTCGAGTCGCCTCAGCGGAAATGGGCCTCATCTCGCCTGGAGGGGAGAACCTCCTGGATTTTCTCGAGTTGCGGCAGGTGCTCTCGACTTACGACGGGGACCTCAGGGACCCGCTCTGGTGGCCTCACGAAAGGCCAGTCCCCATGCGAGTTGCTCGGAGGCCTCTCGGGATTCATCTCCCTTTGATGCCGGGGCCTAAGACCTTGTGTGGAGTCGGTGCCGGAACCTGAGGATTCCTCTCCAGTGCTGACGTGGATCTTGGGGTACTTCTGGAGTCTCCCCAGGGGAGTCAGTCCTCGTCGATTGGGGGCATGCACGTGCGCTTTCCTCCCGAGCTGTAGCAGCAGTGTCACGCTTCCCTTCGCGTGGTTCAAGGGTTCTGTGTCTTTCCCTCGAGGCTTTCCCACGAGGCTTTCCCACAGGGCTGTCCCACGTGCCACTGTGGGGTGAGTCGATCCTCGGCTTGAAAGTAGAGGCAGTGCAGGGAAAACAGGTTTCCTTAGAATGGACTGAGACACTGGGGACTCTGGGAATGGTGGCACGACCCAGGAGTTCCTCTCGCCTTCATGTTGAGAGCGCTTCCTCTTGAGTTGCCACGGGAACGCCGGGAATTCTTTCCCGATCTCGCAGGGAAAGGATGCCTCCTCTCGAGCTAGGAGTCGGAAACGGGGCTCCTCTGGATGTGGGCGGGACTCTCGTGCTTCCTCTCGAGTGGAGACGGGTATGTCGGGGAACTTCTTGAGTTGCAGCAAGGGTGCGAAGGACCCTTTGGAAGTTCCAGAGGTTAGGTGTGATTAGCCTTGAGACGCCTCAGGAGAAAAAAGCCTCATCTCGCCTGGAGGGGAGAACCTCCTGGATTTTCTCGAGTTGTGGCAGGTGCTCTCGAGATACGTCGGGAATTCAGGGACCCACTCTGGTGGCCTCAGGAAAGGCCAGTCCCCATTCGAGTTGCTCGGGGGCCTCTCGGGATTCTTCTCCCGTCGATGCCAGGACCTAAGACCTTGTGTGGATTCGGTGCCGGAACCTGAGGATTCCTCTCCAGTGCTGACATGGATCTTGGGGTACTTCTGGAGTCTCCCCAGGGGAGTCAGTCTTCGTCTCGAGTGGGGGCATGCACGTGGGCTTTCCTCCCGAGCAGTAGCAGCAGTGTCACGCTTCCATTCGCTTGGATCAAGGGATCTGTGGCTTTCCCACGAGGCTTTCCCACAGGGCTGTCCCACGTGCCACCGTGGTGTGAGTCGATCCTCGGCTTGAAAGTCGAGGCAGTGCAGGGAAAAGAGGTTTCCCTGGAATGGACTGAGACATCTCGGGGACTCTGGGAATGGTGGCACGACCCTGGAGTTCCTCTCGACTTTCCTGTGGAGAGGGCCTCCTCTGAGATGCGACAGGAACGCCGGGAATTCTTTCCCGACCACGCAGGGAAAGGATCCCTCCTCTCGAGCTAGGAGGCGGAAACGGGGCTCCTCTGGATGTGGGCGGGACTTCTGGTGCTTCCTCTCGAGTGGAGACGGGTATGTCCGGGAACTTCTTGAGTTGCAGCAAGGTGTAAAGGACCCTTTGGAAGTTCCAGAATATAGGTGTGATTAGCCTCGAGACGCCTCATCGGAAAAGGCCTCATCTCGCCTGGAGGGGAGAACCTCCTGGATTTTCTCGAGTTGCTGCAGGTGCTCTCGACTTTCGAAGGGGACCTCAGGGACCCGCTCTGGTGGCCTCAGGAAAGGCCAGTCCCATGCGAGTTGCTCGGTGGCCTCTCGGGATTCCTCTCCCGTCAATGCCGGGTCCTAAGATCTTGTGTGGAGTCGGTGCCGGAACCTGAGGTTTCCTCTCCAGTGCTGACATGGATCTTGGGGGTGCTTCTGGAGTCACCCCACGGGAGTCAGTCCTCGTCCGAAGTGGGGGCATGCACGTGCGATTTCCTCCCGAGCTGTAGCAGCAGTGTCACGCTTCCCTTCACGTGGATCAAGGGATCTGTGGCTTTCCCTCGAGGCTTTCACTGGAGGCTTTCCGACAAGTCTGTCCCATGCGCCACCGTGGTGTGAGTCGATCCTTGGCTTGAAAGTCGAGGCAGTGCAGGGAAAACAGGTTTCCCTGGAATGGACTGAGACATCTGGGGGACTCTGGGAATGGTGGCACGACCCTGGAGTTCCTCTCACCTTTCCTGTGGAGAGCGCCTCCTCTTGAGATGCGACGGGAACGCCGGGAATTCTTTCCCCGACCACGCAGGAATGGATCACTCCTCTCGAGCTAGGAAGCGGAAACGGGGCTCCTCTGGATGTGGGCGAGACTCTCGTGATTCATCTAGAGTGGAGACGGGTATGTCGGGGAACTTCTTAAGTTGCAGCAAGGGTGTGAAGGACCCTTTGGAAGTTCCAGATGTTAGATGTGATTAACCTCGAGACGCCTCAGCGGAAAAGGGCCTCATCTCGCCTGGAGGGGAGAACCTCCTGGATTTTCTCGAGTTGCGGCAGGTGCTCTCGGACTTACGACTGGGGACCTCAGGGACCCGCACTGGTGGCCTCAGGAAAGGCCAGTCCACATGCGAGTTGCTCGGGGGCCTCTCGGGATTCCTCTCCCGTCGATGCCGTGGCCTAAGACTTGTGTGGAGTCGGTGCCGGAACCTGAGGATTCCCTCCAGTGCTGACATGGATCTTGGGGTACTTCTGGAGTCTCCCCAGGGGAGTCAGTTTCTCGTGTCGATTAGGGGCATGTACGTGCGCTTTCCTCCCGAGCTGTAGCAGCAGTGTTGCGCTTCCCTTCGCGTGGAACAAGGGATCTGTGGCTTTCCCTCGAGGCTTTCCAACGAGGCTTTCACACGAGGCTTTCCCAACAGGGCTGTCCCACGTGCCACGCGGTTTGATTCGATCCTCGGCTTGAAAGTCGAGGCAGTGCAGGGAAAAGAGGTTTCCCTGGAATGGACTGAGACATCTCGGGGACTCTGGGAATGGTGGCACGACCCTGGAGTTCCTCTCGCCTTTAGTGAGATGAGCACCTCCTCTTGAGATGTGTCGGGAACGCCGGGAATTCTTTCCTGACCACGCAGGGAAAGGATCCCTCCTCTCGAGACAGCAGGCGGAAACGGGTCTCCTCTGGATGTGGCTGAATCTCGTGCTTCCTCTCGAGTGTCAACGGGTATGTCAGGGAACTTCTTGAGTTGCAGCAATGGTGTGAAGGACCCTTTGGAATTTCCAGAGGTTAGGTGTAATTAGCCTCGAGACGCCTCAGGAAATGGGACTCATCTCGCCTGGAGGGGAGAAACCTCCTCTGGATTTTCTCGAGTTGAGGCCAATGCTCTCTACTTACGCGCGACCTACGGGCCCGCTCTGGTGGCCTCAGGAAAGGCCAGTCCCCATGCGACTTGCTCGGGGCCTCTTGGGATTCCTCTCCCGACGATGCCGGGGCCTAAGACCTTGTGTGGAGTCGGTGCCGGAACCTGAGGATTCCTCTCCAGTGCCGACATGGATCTTGGGGTACTTCTGGAGTCTCCCAGGGGAGTCAGTCCTCGTCTCGTGTGGGGGCATGCACGTGCGCCTTCCTCCCGAGCTGTAGCAGCAGTGTCACGCTTCCCTTCGCGTGGATCAAGGGAACTGTGGCTTTCGCTCTTTCCCAAGCTTTCCCACAAGACTTTCCCCTCGAGGCTTTCCCACGAGGCTTTCCCACAGGGCTGTCCCACGTGCCACCGTGGTGTGAGTCGATCCTCGCTTGAAAGGCGAGGCAGTGCAGGGAAAACAGGTTTCCCTGGAATGTACTGAGACATCTGGGGGACTCTGTTAATGATGGCACGACCCTGGAGTTCCTCTCGCGTTTCCTGTGGAGAGCGCCTCCTCTTGAGATGAGACCGGAACGCCGAGAATTCTTTCTCGACCTCGAGAAAAGATCCTCCTCTCGAGCTAGGAGGCGGAAACGGGGCTCCTCTGGATGTGGGCACTCTCGTGCTTCCTCTCGAGTGGAGACGGGTATGTCGGGGAACTTCTTGAGTTGCAGCAAGGTGTGAAGGACCCTTCGGAAGTTCCAGAGGTTAGGTGTGATTAGCCTCGAGACGTCTCAGCGGAAATGGACATCATCTCTCCTGGAGGGGAGAACCTCCTGGATTTTCTCGGGTTGCGGCAGGTGCTCTCGATTTACAATGGGGACCTCATTGACCCTCTCTGGTGGCCTCAGGAAAGGCCAGTCCCATGCGAGCTGCTCCGGGGCCTCTCGGGATTCCTCTCCCATCGATGCCGGGGCCTAATACCTTGTGTGGAGTCGGTGCCGGAACCTGAGGATTCCTCTCCAGTGCTGACATGGATCTTGGGGTACTTCCGAGTCTCCCCAGGGGGTCAGTCCTCGTCTCAAGTGGTGGCATGCACGTGTGCTTTCCTCCCGAGCTCTAGCAGCAGTGTCACCCTTCCCTTCGCATGGATCAAGTTATCTGTGGCTTTCGCTCGAGGCTTTCCCTCTGAGCTTTCCCACGAGTCTTTCCGAGGCTTTCCACGAGGTTTTCCACAGGGCTGTCCCACGTGCCACCGTGGTGTGAGTCGATCCTTGGCTTGAAAGTCGAGGCAGTGCAGTGAAAACAGGTTTCCCTGGAATGGACTGAGACATCTGGGGGACTCTGGGAATGGTGGCACGATCCTGGAGTTCCTCTCGCCCTTTCCTGTGGAGAGCACCTCCTCTTGAGATGCGACGGGAAGGCCAGGAATTCTTCCCGATCACGCAGGGAAAG
>NW_017190681.1:0-21892 GCF_001704415.2 Capra hircus | reverse complement strand
GCAATATAACCAAGATGAAGAGACAGAGGAACACTCAGCAGGGGTAACAGAGAGAGTTGCCCACCAAACCAAACAAAAGAGGAAGAAGTAGGGAATCTACCGGAGAAGGAATTCCGAATATTGATAGTGAAAATGATCCAAAA
This sequence comes from Capra hircus, assembly GCF_001704415.2. NCBI lineage: Eukaryota > Metazoa > Chordata > Mammalia > Artiodactyla > Bovidae > Capra > Capra hircus. Next base: position 21,749 of record NW_017190681.1, on the reverse strand, counting down.
TCTTGAAATCAAAATGGAAACACAGATAAATAGCCTAGAGACAAGGATTGAGAAGATGCAAGAAAGGTTTAACAAGGACCTAGAAGAAATAAAAAAGAGTCAAATATAATGAATAACGCAATAAATGAGACCAAAAACACTCTGGAGGCAACAAATAGTAGAATAATGGAGGCAGAAAGATAGGATTAGTGAAATAGAAGATAGAATGGTAGAAATAAATGAATCAGAGAGGAAACAAGAAAAACCAATTAAAAGAAACGAGGACAATCTCAGAGACCTCCAGGACAATATGAAACGCTCCAACATTCGAATTATAGGAGTCCCAGAAGAAGAAGACAGAAAGAAAGATCATGAGAAAATCCTTGAGGAGATAATAGTTGAAAACTTCCCTAAAATGGGAAGAAAATAATCACCCAAGTCCAAGAAACACAGAGAGTTCCAAATAGGATAAACCAAGGCGAAACACCCAAGACACATATTAATCAAATTAACAAAGATCAAACACAAAGAACAAATATTAAAAGCAGCAAGGGAAAAACAACAAATAACACACAAGGGATTCCCATAAGGATAACAGCTGATCTTTCAATAGAAACTCTTCAGGCCAGGAGGGAATGGCAAGACATACTTAAAGTGATGAAAGACAATAACCTACAGCCCAGATTTACTGTATCCAGCAAGGATCTCATTCAAATACGAAGGAGAAATCAAAAGCTTTACAGACAAGCAAAAGCTGAGAGAATTCAGCACCACCAAACCAGCTCTCCAACAAATTCTAAAGGATATCCTCTAGACAGGAAACACGAAAAGGGTGTATAAACCCGAGCCCAAAACAATAAAGTAAATGGTAACGGGATCATACTTATCAATAATCACCTTAAACGTAAATGGGTTGAACGCCCCAACCAAAAGACAAAGACTGGCCGAATGGATACAAAAACAAGACTCCTCTATATGCTGCTTACAAGAGACCCACCTCAAAACAAGGGACACATACAGACTGAAAGTGAAGGGATGGAAAAAGATATACCACGCAAACAGAGACCAAAAGAAAGCAGGAGTGGCAATACTCATATCCGATAAAATAGACTTTAAAACAAAGGCTGTGAAAAGAGACAAAGAAGGCCACTACATAATGATCAAAGGAACAATCCAAGAAGAAGATATAACAATTATAAATATATATGCACCCAATATAGGAGCACCGCAATATGTAAGAGAAATGCTAACAAGTATGAAAGGGGAAATCAACAATAACACAATAATAGTGGGAGACTTTAATACCCCACTCACACCTATGGACAGATCAACTAAACAGAAAATTAACAAAGAAACGCAAACTTTAAATGATACATTAGATCAGTTAGACCTAATTGATATCTATAGGACATTTCACCCCAAAACAATGAATTTCACCTTTTTTTCAAGTGCTCATGGAACCTTCTCCAGGATAGATCACATCCTGGGCCATAAATCTAAACTTGATAAATTCAAAAAACTCGAAATCATTCCAAGCATCTTTTCTGACCATAATGCATTAAGATTAGATCTCAATTACAGGAGAAAAACTATTAAAATTCCAACACATGGAGGTTGAACAACACACTTCTGAATAACCAACAAATCACAGAAGAAATCAAAAAAGAAATCAAAATATGCATAGAAACTAATGAAAATGAAAACACAACAACCCAAAACCTGTGGGACACTATAAAAGCAGTGCTAAGAGGAAAGTTCATAGCAATACAGGCATACCTCAAGAAACAAGAAAAAAGTCAAATAAATAACCCAACTCTACAACTAAAGCAACTAGAAAAGGAAGAGTTGGAGAACCCCAGAGTTAGTAGAAGGAAAGAAATCTTAAAAATTAGGGCAGAAATAAATGCAAAAGAAACAAAAGAGACCATAGCAAAAATCAACAAAGCCAAAAGCTGGTTCTTTGAAAGGATAAATAAAATTGACAAACCATTAGCCAGACTCATCAAGAAGCAGAGAGAGAAAAATCAAATCAATAAAATTAGAAATGAAAATGGAGAGATCACAACAGACAACACAGAAATACAAAGGATCATAAGAGACTACTATCAGCAATTGTATGCCAATAAAATGGACAATGTGGAAGAAATGGACAAATTCTTAGAAAAGTACAATTTTCCAAAACTGAACCAGGAAGAAATATAAAATCTTAACAGACCCATCACAAGCACGGAAATTGAAACTGTAATCAGAAATCTTCCAGCAAACAAAAGCCCAGGTCCAGATGGCTTCACAGCTGAGTTCTACCAAAAATTTCGAGAAGAGCTAACACCTATCCTCCTCAAACTCTTCCAGAAAATTGCAGAGGAAGGTAAACTTCCAAACTCATTCTATGAGGCCACCATCACCCTAATACCAAAACCTGACAAAGATGTCACAAAAAAAGAAAACTACAGGCCAATATCACTGATGAACATAGATGCAAAAATCCTCAACAAAATTCTAGCAATCAGAATCCAACAACACATTAAAAAGATCATACACCATGACCAAGTGGGCTTTATCCCAGAGATGCAAGGATTCTTCAATATCCGTAAATCAATCAATGTAATTCACCACATTAACAAATTGAAAAATAAAAACCATATGATTATCTCAATAGATGCAGAGAAGGCCTTTGACAAAATTCAACATCCATTTATGATAAAAACTCTCCAGAAAGCAGGAATAGAAGGAACATACCTCAACATAATAAAAGCTATCTATGACAAACCCACAGCAAACATTATCCTCAATGGTGAAAAATTGAAAGCATTTCCGCTAAAGTCAGGAACAAGACAAGGGTGTCCACTTTCACCGCTACTATTCAACATAGTTCTGGAAGTTTTGGCCACAGCAATTAGAGCAGAAAAAGAAATAAAAGGAATCCAAATTGGAAAAGAAGAAGTAAAACTCTCACTGTTTGCACATGACATGATCCTCTACATGGAAAACCCTAAAGACTCCACCAGAAAATTACTAGAGCTAATCAATGAATATAGTAAAGTTGCAGGATATAAAATCAACACACAGAAATCCCTTGCATTCCTATACACGAATAATGAGAAAGTAGAAAAAGAAATTAAGGAAACAATTCCATTCACCATTGCAACGAAAAGAATAAAATACTTAGGAATATATCTACCTAAAGAAACTAAAGACCTATATATAGAAAACTATAAAACACTGATGAAAGAAATCAAAGAGGACACTAATAGATGGAGAAATATACCATGTTCATGGATCGGAAGAATCAATATAGTGAAAATGAGTATACTACCCAAAGCAATTTACAAATTCAATGCAATCCCTATCAAGCTACCAGCCACATTTTTCACAGAACTAGAACAAATAATTTCAAGATTTGTATGGAAACACAAAAAACCTCGAATAGCCAAAGCAATCTTGAGAAAGAAGAATGGAACTGGAGGAATCAACTTACCTGACTTCAGGATCTACTACAAAGCCACAGTCATCAAGACAGTATGGTACTGGCACAAAGACAGACATATAGATCAATGGAACAAAATAGAAAGCCCAGAGATAAATCCACACACATATGGACACCTTATCTTTGACAAAGGAGGCAAGAATATACAATGGAGTAAAGACAATCTCTTTAACAAGTGGTGCTGGGAAAACTGGTCAACCACTTGTAAAAGAATGAAACTAGATCACTTTCTAACACCGCACACAAAAATAAACTCAAAATGGATTAAAGATCTAAATGTAAGACCAGAAACTATAAAACTCCTAGAGGAGAACATAGGCAAAACACTCTCCGACATAAATCACAGCAGGATCCTCTATGATCCACCTCCCAGAATTCTGGAAATAAAAGCAAAAATAAACAAATGGGATCTAATTAAAATTAAAAGCTTCTGCACAACAAAGGAAAATATAAGCAAGGTGAAAAGACAGCCTTCTGAATGGGAGAAAATAATAGCAAATGAAGCAACTGACAAACAACTAATCTCAAAAATATACAAACAACTTCTGCAGCTCAATTCCAGAAAAATAAATGACCCAATCAAAAAATGGGCCAAAGAACTAAATAGACATTTCTCCAAAGAAGACATATGGATGGCTAACAAACACATGAAAAGATGCTCAACATCACTCATTATTAGAGAAATGCAAATCAAAACCACAATGAGGTACCACTTCACACCAGTCAGAATGGCTGCGATCCAAAAATCTGCAAGCAATAAATGCTGGAGAGGGTGTGGAGAAAAGGGAACCCTCTTACACTGTTGGTGGGAATGTAAACTAGTACAGCCACTATGGAGAACAGTGTGGAGATTCCTTAAAAAATTGCACATAGAACTACCTTATGACCCAGCAATCCCACTTCTGGGCATACACACCGAGGAAACCAGAATTGAAAGAGACACATGTACCCCAATGTTCATCGCAGCACTGTTTATAATAGCTAGGACATGGAAACAACCTAGATGTCCATCAGCAGATGAATGGATAAGAAAGCTGTGGTACATATACACAATGGAGTATTACTCAGCCATAAAAAAGAATTCATTTGAATCAGTTCTGATGAGATGGATGAAACTGGAGCCGATTATACAGAGTGAAGTAAGCCAGAAAGAAAAACACCAATACAGTATACTAACACATATATATGGAATTTAGGAAGATGGCAATGACGACCCTGTATGCAAGACAGGGAAAGAGACACAGATGTGTATAATGGACTTTTGGACTCAGAGGGAGGGAGAGGGTGGGATGATTTGGGAGAATGACATTCTAACATGTATACTATCATGTAAGAATTGAATCGCCAGTCAATGTCTGATGCAGGATACAGCATGCTTGGAGCTGGTGCATGGGGATGACCCAGAGAGATGTTATGGGGAGGCAGGTGGGAGGGGGGTTCATGTTTGGGAACGCATGTAAGAATTAAAGATTTTAAAATTTAAAAATAAAAAAATAAATTAAAAAAAAAAACGAAAGTCGAGGCAGTGCAGGGAAAACAGGTTTCCCTGGAATGGACTGAGACATCTGGGGGACTCTGGGAATGGTGGCACGACCCTGGAGTTCCTCTCGCCTTTCCTGTGGAGAGCGCCTCCTCTTGAGAAGCGACGGGAACGCCGGGAATTCTTTCCCGACCATGCAGGGAAAGGATCCCTCCTCTCGAGCTATGAGGCGGAAACGGGCTTCCTCTGGATGTGGGCGACTCACGTGCTTCCTCTCGAGTGGAGACGGGTATGTCGGGGAACTTCTTGAGTTGCAGCAAGGGTGTAAAGGACCCTTTGGAAGTTCCAGAGGTTAGGTGTGATTAGCCTCGAGACGCTTCAGCGGAAATGGGCCTCATCTCGCCTGGAGGGGGAACCTCCTGGATTATCGCGAGTTGCGGCAGGTGCTTTCGACTTATGACGGGGACCTCAGGGACCCGCTCTGGTGGCCTCAGGAAAGGCCAGTCCCCATGCGAGTTGCTCGGGGGCCTCTCGGGATTCCTCTCCCGTCGATGCTGGGGCCTAAGGCCTTGTGTGGAGTCGGTGCTGGAACCTGAGGATTCCTCTCCAGTGGTGACATGGATCTTTGGGTACTTCTGGAGTCTCCCCAGGGGAGTCAGTCTTCGTCTCGAGTGGGGGCATGCACGTGCGCTTTCCTCCCGAGCTGTAGCAGCAGTGTTACGCTTACCTTCGCGTGGATCAAGGGATCTGTGGCTTTGCCTCGAGGCTTTCCAACAAGGCTTTCCCACAGGGCTGTCCCACGTGCCACCGTGGTGTGAGTTGATCCTCGGCTTGAAAGTCGAGGCAGTGCAGGGAAAACAGGTTTCCCTGGAATGGACTTAGACATCTGGGGTAATCTGGGAATGGTGGCACGACCCTGGAGTTCCTCTCGCCTTTCCTGTGCAGAGCGCCTCCTCTTGAGATGCGACGGGAAAGCAAGGAATTCTTTCCCGACCACGCAGGGAAAGGATCCCTCCTCTCGAGCTAAGAGGCAGAAACGGGGCTCCTCTGGATGTGGGCGGGACTCACGTGCTTTCTCTCGAGTGGAGACGGGTATGTCGGGGAACTTCTTGAGTTGCAGCAAAGGGGTGAAGGACTCTTTGGAAGTTCCAGAATTTAGGTGTGATTAGCGTCGAGACGGCTCAGCCGAAATGGGCCTCATCTCGCCTGGAGGGGAGAACCTCCTGGATTTTCTCAAGCTGCGGCAGGTGCTCTCGACTTACGACAGGGACCTCAGGGACCCGCTGTGGTGGCCTCAGGAAAGGCCAGTCCCCATGCGAATTGCTCGGCGGCCTCTCGGGATTCCTCTCCCGTCGATGCTGGGGCCTAAGACCTTGTGTGGAGTCAGTGCCAGAACATGAGGATTCCTCCCCAGTGCTGACATGGAACTTGGGGTACTTCTGGAGTCTCCCCAGAGGAGTCAGTCCACGTCTCGAATGGGGACATGCACGTGCGCTTTCCTCCCGAGCTGTAGCAGCCGTGTCAAGCTTCCCTTCTCGTGGATCAAGGGATCTGTGGCTTTCCCTTGAGGCTTTTACACGAGGCTTTCCCACGAGGCTTTCCCACAGGGCTGTCCTATGGGCCACCGTGGTGTGAGTCGATCCTCCGCTTGAAAGTCGAGGCAGCGCAGGGAAAACAGGTTTCCCTGGAATGGACTGAGACATCTGGGGGACTCTGGGAATGGTGGCACGACCCTGGAGTTCCTCTCGCCTTTCCTGTGGAGAGCGCCTCCTCTTGAGATGCGATGGGAACGGCGGGAATTCTTTCCCGACCACGCAGGGAAAGGATCCCTTCTCTCGAGCTATGAGGCGGAAACGGGGCTCCTCTGGATGTGGGCGGGTCTCTCGTGCTTCCTCTCGAGTGGAGACGGGTATGTCGGGGAACTTCTTGAGTTGCAGCAAGGGTGTGAAGGACCCATTGGAAGTTCCAGAAGTTAGGTGTGATTAGCATCGAGACGCCTCGCTGGAAATGGTCCTCATCTCGCCTGGAGGGGAGAACCTCCTGGATTATCACGAGCTGCGGCAGGTGCTCTCGAATACAACGGGGACCTCAGGGACCCGCTCTGGTGGCCTCAGGAAAGGCCAGTCCCCATGCGAGTTGCTCCGGGGCCTCTCGGGATTCCTCTCCCGTCGATGCTGGGGCCTAAGACCTTGAGTGGAGTCTGTGCCGGAACCTGAGGATTCCTTTCAAGGGCTGACATGGATCTGGGGGTACTTGTGTAGTCTCCACAGGGGAGTCAGTCCTAGGCTCTAGTGGGGGCATGCACGTGCGCTTTCCTCCCGAGCTGTAGCAGCAGTGTCACGCTTCCCTTTGCCTGGATCAAGGGAGCTGTGGCTTTCCCTCCAGGCTTTCCCACAAGGCTTTCCCACAGGGCTGTCCCACGTGCCACCGTGGTGTGAGTCGATCCTCGGCTTGAATGTCGAGGCAGTGCAGGGAAAACAGGTTTCCCTGGAATGGACTGAGACATCTGGGGGACTCTGGGAATGGTGGCACGACCCTGGAGTTCCTCTCGCCTTTCCTGTGGAGAGCGAAATCTCTTGAGTTGCGACGGGAACCTCGGGAATTCTTTCCCGACCTCGCAGGGAAAAGATCCCTCCTCTCGAGCTATGAGGTGGAAACGGGGCTCCTCTGGATGTGGGCGGGACTCTCGTGCTTCCTGTCGAGTGGAGCCGGGTATGTCGTGGAACTTCTTGAGTTGCAGCAAGGGTGTGAAGGACTCTTTGGAAGTTCCAGAATGCAGGTGTGACTAGCCTCGAGACGGCTCAGCGGAAATGGGCCTCATCTCGCCTGGAGGGGAGAACATCCTAGATTTTCTCAAGATGCGGCAGGTGCTCTCGACTTACGACGGGGACCTCAGGGACCCGCTCTGGTGGCCTCAGGAAAGTCCAGTCCCCATTGAGTTGCTCGGAGGCCTCTCGGGATTCCTCTCCCGTCGATGCCGGGGCCTAAGACCTTGTGTGGAGTCGGTGCCGGAACCTGAGGATTCCTCTCCAGTGCTGACATGGATCTTGGGGTACTTCTGGAGTCTCCCTAGGGGAGTCAGTCCTCGTCTGGAGTGGGGGCATGCAGGTGCGCTTTCCTCACGAGCTGTAGCAGCAGGGTCACGCTTCCCTTCGCATGATCAAGGGATCTGTGGCTTTCCCTCGAGGCTTTCCCACGAGGCTTTCCCTCGAGGCTTTCCCACGAGGCTTTCCCTCGAGGCTTTCCCACGAGGCTTTCCCACAGGGCTGTCCTACGTGCCACCGTGGTGTTAGTCGATGCTCCGCTTGAAAGTCGAGGCAGTGCAGGGAAAACAGTTTTCCCTGGAATGGACAGAGACATCTGGGCGACTCTGGGAATGGTGGCACGACCCTAGAGTTCCTCTCGCCTTTCCTGTGGAGAGCGCCTCATCTGGAGATGCGACGGGAACGCCGGGGAATTCTTTCCCGACCACGCAGGGAAAGGATCCCTTCTCGAGCTATGAGGTGGAAACGGGGCTCCTCTGGATGTGGGCGGGACTCTCGTGCTTCCTTCGAGTGGAGACGGGTATGCCGGGGATCTTCTTGGGTTGCAGCTAGGGTGTGAAGGACCCTTTGGAATTTCCAGAAGTTAGGTGTGATTAGCGTCGAGATGCGTCAGCGGAAATGGTCCTCATCTCGCCTGGAGGGGAGAACCTCCTGGATTTTCTCGAGCTGCGGCAGGTGCTCTCGACTTACGACGGGGACCTCAGGGACCCGCTCTGGTGGCCTCAGGAAGGGCCAGTCCCCATGCGAGTTGCTCGGGGCCTCTCGGGATTCCTCTCCCGTCGATGCTAGGGTCTAAGACATTGTGTGGAGTCCGTGCCGAAACTTCAGGATTCCTCTCCAGTGCTGACATGGATCTTGGAGTATTTCTCGAGTCTCCCCAGCGAAGTCAGTCCTCATCTGGTGTAGGGGCATGCACGTGCGCTTTCCTCCCGAGCTGTAGCAGCAGTGTCACGCTTCCCTTCGCGTGGATCAAGGGATCTGTCGCTTTCCCTCAAGGCTTCCCCACGAGGCTTTCCCACAGGGCTGTCCCACGTGCCACCGTGGTGTGAGTCGATCCTCGGCTTGAAAGTCGAGGCAGTGCAGGGAAAACAGGTTTCCCTGGAATGGACTGAGACATCTGGGGGACTCTGGGAATGGTGGCACGACCCTGGAGTTCCTCTCGCCTTTCCTGTGGAGAGCGCCTCCTCTTGAGATCCGACGGGAACGCCGGGAATTCTTTCCTGACCACGCAGGGAAAGGATCCCTCCTCTCGAGCTAGGAGGCGGAAACGGGGCTCCTCTGGATGTGGGCGGGACTCTCGTGCTTCCTCTCACGTGGAGACGGGTATGTCGGGGAACTTCTTGAGTTGCAGCAAGGGTGTGAAGGACCCTTTGGAAGTTCCAGAGGTTAGGTGTGTTTAGTCTCGAGATGCCTCAGCGGAAATGGGCCTCATGTCGCCTGGAATGGAGAGGCTCCTGGATATTCTCGAGTTTCAGCAGGTGCTCTCAAGTTATGACGGGGACTTCAGGGACCCACTCTGGCGGCCGCAGGAAAGGCCAGTCATCATGCGTGTTGCTAGGGGGCCTCTCGTGATTCCTCTCCCGTCGATGCCGGGGCCTAAGACCTTGTGTGGAGATGGGGCCGGAACCTGAGGATTCCTCTCCAGTGCTGACATGGATTTTGGGGTACTTCTGGAGTCTCCACAAGGGAGTGAGGCCTCGTCTCGAGTGGGGGCATGCACGTGCGCTTTCCTCCCGTGCTGTAGCAGCAGTGTCACGCTTCCCATCGCGTGGATCAAGGGATCTGTGGCTTTCCCTCGAGGCTTTCAGACGAGGCTTTCCCACAGGGCTCTCCCCCATACCACCGCGATCCTCGCCTCTGCCACCGCGATCCTCGCCGTGAAAGTCGAAGCAGTGCAGGGAAAGCAGGATCCTCTGGAATGGACTGAGACATCTGGGGGACTCTTGGAATGGTGGCACGACCCATGAGTTCCTCTCGCCTTTCCTGTGCAGCGCGCCTCCTCTTGAGATGCGTCGGAAACGTCGGGAATTCTTTCCCGAGGAAGCAGGGAAGGATCCCTCATCTCGAGCTTGGAGGCGGAAACGGACCTCCTCTGGAGGTGGCTGGACCCTCGTGCTTCCTCTGGAGTGGAGACGGGTATGTCAGGGAACTTCTTGACTTGTAGCAAGGGTGTGTAGGACCCTTTGGAAATTCCAGAGTTTAGGTGTGATTACTGTCGAGACACCGCAGAGAAAATGGGCCTCATCTCGACTGGAGCAGAGAACCTCCTGGATTTTCTCGAGTTGCAGCAGGTGCTCTCGACATACGACCGTGACCTCAGGGACAGTGTAGCAGATATGTCAAGCTTCCCGTCGCGGGGATCAAGGGATCTGTGGCTTTCCCTCGAGGCTTTCCCACGAGGCTTTCCCACAGGGCGGTCCCACGTGCCACCATGGTGTGAGTCGATACTCGGCGTGAAAGTCAAGGCAGTGCAGGGAAAACAGGTTCCTCTGAAATGGACTGACACATCTGGGGGACTCTTGGAATGGTGGCACGACCCTGGAGTTCCTCTCGCCTTTCCTATTGAGAGCCCTTACTCTTGAGATGCCTTGGGAATGCCGAAAAATCTTTCCTGTCTAAGCAGGATAGGATCTCTCATCTCGAGCTGCCAGGCGGAAACGGGGTTCCTCTGGATTTGGGCGGGACCCTCGTGCTTCCTCTCGAGTGGAGACGGGTATGTCGGGGAACTTCTTGAGTTGCAGCAAGGACCCTTATGAATTTCCAGAGTTTAGGTGTGATGAGCCTCCAGACGCCTCAGAGGAAATGGGCCTCATCTCGCCTGGAGGGGAGAACCTCCTGGATTTTCTAGAGTTGGGCAGGGTCTCTCGAGTTACGACGGGGACCTCAGGGACCCGCTCTGGTGGCCTCAGGAAAGGCCAGTGCCCATGGGAGTTGCAAGGGGGCCTTTCGGGATTCCTCTCCCGTCGATGTTGGGGCCTAAGACCTTGTGTGGAGTCGGGGCCGGAACCTGAGGATTCCTCCCCAGTACTGACATGGATCTTGGCGTACTTCTGGAGTCTCCCCTGGGGAGTCAGTGCTCATCTCGTGTGGGGGCATGCACGTGAGCTTTCCTCACGAACTGTAGCAGCAGTGTCACACTTCCCGTCGCGTGGATCAAGGGATCTGTAGCTTTCCCTTGAGGCTTTCCGACGAGGCTTTCCCACAGGGCTGTCCCACGTGCCATAGTGGAGTGAGTGGATCCTCGGCATGAAAGTAGAGGCAGTGAAGGGAAAACAAGTTCCTCTGGAATGGACTGAGACATGTGGGGGTCCCTTGGAATTGTGGCACGACACTGGGGTTTATCTCCCCTTTCCTGTTGAGAGCGCCTCCTCTTGATATGCGACGGGAAAGCCGGGAATTCTTTCCAGAGGAAGCAGGAAAAGAATCCCTCATCTCGAGCTATGAGGTGGAAACCAGGCTCCTCTGGATGTGGGCGGGACCCTCGTGCTTCCTCTTGAGTGGAGACTGGTATGTCGGGGAACTTCTTGAGTTGCAGCAAGGGTGTGAAGGACCCTTTGGAAGTTCCAGAGGTTAGGTGTGATTAGCCTCGAGACGCCTCAGCGGAAATGGGCCTCATCTCGCCTGAAGGGGAGAACCTCCTGGATTTTCTCGAGTTGTGGCAGGTGCTCTCGAGTTACAATGGAGACCTCAGGGACCCGCTCTGGTGAACTCAGGAAAGGCCAGTCCCCATGCGAGTTGCAACGGGGCCTCTCAGGATTCCTCTCCCCTCGATGCCGGGGCCTAAGACCTTGTGTGGAGTCGGGACCGGAACCTGAGGATTCTTCTCCAGTGCTGACATGGATCTTGGCGTACTTCTGGAGTCTCCCAAGTGGCGTCAGTCCTCCTCTCGAGTGGGGTCATGCACGTGCGCTTTCCTCCCGAGCGGTAGCAGCAGTGTCACGCTTCCCGTCTCGTGGATCAAGGGATCTGTGGCTTTCCCTCGAGTCTTTCCCATGAGGCTTTCCCTCAGGGCTATTCCACGTGCCACCATGATGTGAGTCGATCCTCGGCGTGAAAGTCGAACCAGTGCAGGGAAAACAGGAACCTCCTTCCCCACAGTAGGTGGTACACTGTCCCCTTGGGCGGGTATCTCCAGGGCACTCGCGCTGGGGGGTTGCCCACAGAGGTGCGGGCCTCAGGCTCCACGTGAGAAAAGCCCCCAATGGCATTAGCTGCCGGTCCAGACGCTGGCCCCTCAGGTCTCTGGCCGGAGCCTTGGGCTCCAGGCAACTAAAAGCCCTTGGAGGTGGCGCTCTGGGACTGCTGTAGGGAAAGGACGCCAAGAGCCCACGGAGGAGTTGGGGAGGGGGCAGGGGGGAAACAGAGGCGAGGACAGCGAGGGATCTAGGTGGAGGCACTGGAGAGAGCGTCCGGTGTCCCGGAATGCCTCGGAGGAGCCAGCGGGGGACAGTCGAGGCCCAGGGACCTGTGGAATGTGAAAAGGCGGGAAACCCCAGAGCAAGGCAGGCTGGGGAAGGGGGCGTTGGTGGCCAATTCAAAGGGACCTAGGGGCGTTTCCTGGGCGGTGAGCTCCCTTGGCACTGCTGAGGGCCCCTGATTGATCCACCCGGGGTTGATCCCAACCCCCGCTGCGAGGGAGGGCCACAAACCAAAGCCCCCGAACTGCCCGCCCACCCCAACGGGGATCTTGGCAGTCCGGGGCACAGCCGTGCCCGGGAAAAACCCACTAGCTCCACAGGACTCCGTCCAGGGTCTCTGCTTGGAAAGAGGCCAGGGGCGGCCCCCTCCATCTACCCACCCAAACCCTATTGACGTCAATGGGGGCGGAGCCGCCTACCCCTCTCCAGAGTCCTGAGCTGCTGGGTCCCCGCCCACTCGGCCAGCAGTCTGCAGCGTGCCCGTGTGCCTCTCCCACCATGGCTTTGTCCGGCTCCTCCAGCACCTCAAGCGGTACGTTTGCCCTCGGTCCCTGGGGTCGGATCACGTCTCAGGGGATTTGCGGGGGGCCCGGGCAAGGGCTCTCGGCCAATGTGTCGACCCCCCCCTCCCACCCGAGAACGGCGGGGACCCATCGGCCGGGCCCGGGGTTCCGAGGCGTCAGGTGTGCCCAAAGTCGGAGGGCGTGGCATCGTTCGTTCATCTTGCTCCTTTGGCACACACATGGCTTCTCCGTTCTCTTTTCTGGGAAGACAGTGTTGTTTCAGGGGGCGTGCTGCGGGGGGCGGGGGGCGGGGTTGGGGGGTGGTGGGAGTGGGTGCTGTGCTGGGATGAGGCCCTTTATCCTCACATCTTCCTGTGGGAATGGGAGTCGGGGAGCTCTGTGGCCTTGCTGCCTTCAGTGGCTTCCTCTGCACAGGGACCTAGTGGCTTCTGCCTTCTGTCAGGCGTTACGGGGTTTGGGCTTCGCTTTGGCGGCCTTGGCCTTTGCCTTGGCCTGGGCCTTGGCCTTGCCCTTGGCGTTGCCCTTGCCCTTGCCTTGGCCGTGGGCTTGGCCTTGCCCTGCCCTTGAACTTGAACTTGAACTTCACCTTGACCTTGACCTTGAACATGAACTTGACCTTGACCTTGAACTTGAACTTGACCGTGAACTTGACCTTGACCTTGAACTTGACCTTGACCTTGAGCTTGACCTTGACCTTGAACTTGATCTTGACCTTGAACTTGAACATGACCGTGAACTTGAACTTGACCTTGAACTTGACCTTGAACTTGAACTTGACCGTGAATTTGAATTTGACCTTGACCTTGACTTTGAACTTGAACCTGAACTAGACCGTGAACTTGAACTTGAACGTGAACGTGAACTTGACCTTGAACTTGAACTTGAACGTGAACTTGACCTTGAACTTGAACTTGACTTTGAACTTGAACTTGACCTTGAACTTGAACTTGATCTTGACCTTGAACTTGAACTTGACCTTGAACTTGAACTTGACCGTGAATTTGAATTTGACCTTGACCTTGACTTTGAACTTGAACCTGAACTTGACCGTGAACTTGAACTTGAACTTGAACGTGAACGTGAACTTGACCTTGAACTTGAACTTGAACTGTGAACTTGAACTTGACCTTGAACTTGAACTTGACCTTGAACTTGAACTTGAACTTGACCTTGAACTTGAACTTGAACTTGACCTTGAACTTGAACTTGACCTTGAACTTGAACTTGACCTTGAACTTGACCTTGAACTTGAACTTGACCTTGAACTTTGAACTTGACTTGACCTTTGAACTTGAACCTTGACCGTGAACTTGAACTTGAACTTGACCGTGAATTTGACCTTGAACTTGACCTTGAACTTGAATTTGACCTTGACCTTGACCTTGAACTTGACCGTGAATTTGAACATGGACTTGACCTTGTCCTTGACCAACAACGGGAGACCTCGAGATTTGCTCAGAGCACCGGAGGTCCAGAGGCAGGGCCCTGTATCTCCCCTTCCCTTTGTGATCATTGCAAAGACATTCCTAGCTGATAGCGGGAGTGCCCATGAAGAAGCAAGCAGTGGGTGTGTGTTTGACACGTCTGTGTGCCTTCCTGGCCTCACTCCACAAGGGGCCTTTCCTCTCGAAGTAGGCCCCATGTCCCCTTGGGGAGGGTGTCATGCCTCTTTTCTCCTCACTGTCAAAGGGTGGAGCCAAGCTCGCTCTGTCAGAGGTACAAAAACAGCAATTGAATGGATTTTCAAGCTCTTGCTAGGCTGCACCCTTTCAGGGCCCACTTTACTGAAACAGGTGCTCTGTGGCCCCTGGTTGGGTATGCAGGTTCACAAACAGGGTGAGATCCTGTCCAAGCCAAGAATTTTCCTGAAAGACCTAGGCTCACTAGAGCTCTCCTCCAGAGCAAAGGGGATAGAGGAGATGTATGGAGGAGTCTTTGCCTTTCCCTGTGAGTGTGGGGCTACTCCCTACGGCCCCAAGCTCAGGGATAACTGCCTCTAAGAAAGGAATGGCAAGAAGCGCTATTCTTGGAGGTTGGGACAGGGAGTTCACAGCATGTGGGGAAAGAAAGGCTTCTTCGGGGAAGAAGAGGCAACCACCAGGCGTGTGTTTGCAAGCCTCTATTTGGAAGGAACAGGTTTGCTTATACAACTCAAGATCTCCAGATCTGCTCAGAGGACTGAAGTTCCAGAGACAGGGCCATGTATCTCCCCTTCCCTTTGAGATCCTTGCAAAGACATTCCTAGCAGATCGTGGGAGTGCCCATGAAGAAGCAAGCAGCGGGAGTGTGCTTGACATCACTGGCTGCCTACCTGGGCTCAGCTCCTCAAGGGGCCTTTCTCTCCTGGTAGGCCCTATGCCCCCTTTGGAGAGGGTGGTGCCCTCTTCCCTCCACACTGCCAAAGGGTGGAGGTGGAGCAAACTCGTTCTCTCCGAGGTAAAGAAAGACAAATTGGATGGATTTTTAAGCTCTTTCTATGCTGCACCCCCTACAGGACCCACTCGAGCAAAACAGGTGCCCTGTGGCCCCTAGGTCGGGTATGCAGGTTCACACACCGGGTGGGATCCCGTCAAAGCCAAGAATTTTCCTGACAGACCTAGGCTCACTAGAGCTCTCCTCCAGAGGAAAGGGGACAGAAAAGACGTGTGTGTGGAGGTGGCTCTGCCTTTCCAGGTCCCAATCTCAGGGATAACTGCCCCTAAGAAAGGAACTGCTGCTGCTGCTGCTGCTGCTAAGTTGCTTCAGTCGTGTTCGACTCTGTGCGACGCCATAGACGGTAGCCCACTAGGCTCCCCCGTCCCTGGGATTCTCCAGGCAAGAACAGTAAGTGGGTTGCCATTGCCTTCTCCAATGCATGAAAGTGAAAATGAAAGTGCAGTCGCTCAGTCGTGTCCGACCCTCAGCGACCCCACGGACTGCAGCCTACCAGGCTTCTCCGTCCATAGGATTTTCTGAAAGGAACTGCAAGAAGCGCTTTTCCAGGAGGCTGGGAAAGGGTGTTCGCAGGATGTGGGGAAAGAGAGCCTCCTTCGGGGAAGAATAGGCGGCCACTTGTTTTGTGTTGCAAACCTCTATTTGGAAGGAACAGGTTAGCTTATACAAAGGGAGACCTCCAGATCTGCTCAGAGGACCAAAGTTGCAGAGGCAGGTCGGTGTATTTTCCCTTCACTTTGCGATCCTTGCAAAGACATTCCTTGCTGATAGATGATTCAGCAAGGGCCTTTGAGACTGTTGTTTTCTTTCCTAGGTTCAAAGATTCCTTCAGTTCCTAATATAGATATCCTAGAAATTATGTGACATCCGTGAATATCTGATATGTCCTGGTCAAATGCTGTCACTTATAATTCCAGTTATCATATTAAAGCATTTCAAGTCGCAGCAGTGACCAGATTACATTGTCAATTTCTATATAATCAGGTTTTAACCATGTCCTCTATGGTTTCACACTGATGCCTTTGCAGAAATACTGCTACTTCAAGATATATGGAATATACTTTTTTTAAGCTTACCGATAATTTGTTTGTTTGTTTGTTTGTCTTCTGGTAAGCTGGCACCAGATGGAATTTAGTCTCCTCTCTAGGTTAAGAGAGCAAAGTTTTCTTAGAATGCAATTTTTGATAACAGACTATGAGTTTCTTTACCTTTCATTGATTTATAATTGTTTTCATCATCTGTTTTTTTACTTCGGTAAAGTAAATAAGCCTTATTTAAGATTTTGGTACATGTAGGATGGACTAAGCTTTCCCCACTCTTGCAAGTTCCCTTAACCCTTCAGATTCTTCTCGTGGGACCAAGATCTCACTTTCCTCCAGAGGGACAATCCAAGCTTTTTATTAGTTGATCTGCCCCTGACATCAGAGTCAATTTGAGCACGAGTTGGCCTATAATTTAGGCATGAAACTATGACTACATAAAGAAAAGGTGACTTTATGATTCAGGGATGGCCATGATATGCCTTGCACTTCAGAGAAAATGGGTTAAAATGATTTTTTTTTCTTCAAAACTGCACAGCCAGTTCTTTCAGCATATGCAATTGAAAACATCTAGGCATTAGGTCAGTTTTCATTCCAATCCCAAAGAAAGGCAATGACAAAGAATATTCAAGCTGCTGCACAATTGCACTCATCTCACACACTAGTAAAGTAATGCTCAAAATTCTCCAAGTTCACATGAACTGTGAACTTCCAAATGTTCAAGAGCGATTTAAAACATGCAGAGAAACCAGAGATCAAACTGCCAACATCCACTGGATCATTCAAAAAGCAAGAGAGTTCCAGAAAAAAAAAAAACCTCTCTTTCTGCTTTATTGACTATGACAAAGCCTTTGACTGTGTGGATCACAATAAACTGGGAAAAATTCTGAAAGAGATGGGAATACCAGACCACCTGACTTGTCTCTTGAGAAACCTGTATGCAGGTCAGGAAGAAACAGTTCGAACTGGACATGGAACAACAGACTGGTTCTAAATAGGAAAAGGAATATGTCAAGGCAGTGTATTGTCACCCTGCTTATTTAACTTATATGCAGAGTACATCATGAGAAACACTGGGCTGGAGGAAGCACACGCTGGAATCCAGATTGCTGGGAGAAATATCAATGAATCTCAGATATGCAGATGACACCACCCTTATGGCAGAAAGTGAAGAAGAACTAAAGAGTCTCCTGATGAAAGTGAAAGAGGAGAGTGAAAAAGTTAGCTTAAAGCTCAGCATTCAGAAAACTAAAATCATTGCATCCAGTCTCATCACTTCATGGCAAATAGATGGGAAAACATTGGAAACAGCAGCAGACTATTTTTGGGGGCTTGGAAATCACTGCAGGTGATGGCTGCCTCCATGAACTTAAAACATATTTATGACTCGGAAGAAAAGTGATGACCAAACTAGACAGCGTATTAAAAAGCTGAGACGTTGCTTTGCCAACAAAGATCCATCCAGTCAAGGCTATGGTTTTTCCATATGTCATGGATGGATATGAAAGATGTACTATAAAGAAAGTGACAGCTGAAAACTTGATGCTTTTGAACTGTGGTGTTGGAGAAGATGCTTGTAGGTCGCTTAGACTACAAGGAGACGCAACCACTCCATCCTAAAGGAAATCAGGTCTGAATATACATTGGAAGGACTAATACTGAACCTGAAACTCCAATACTTTGGCCACTTGATGTGAAGAGCTGACTCACTTGGAAGTTGCTTTGATTTGCCTGTGAGTGTGGGAGCCCTCCCTGGGCAAAGGGCCTCAGGGGTCATTGCCACTGAATCACGACCTCCAAGCAAGCGCATTCCAGCTGTGTGACATTCAGGAAGCAGGAGACTGGGAAAACTATCTTCCTTAGAGGAAGGAAAGTCATCCACAGAGAGTGTGTTTTCAGGCCTCTCTTTGCAGCAAGTGTTTTGCTTCTCAGACATCAGAGCTGCAGGCTTGCTCTGAGGGCCTCAATTCCAGAGTCAGGGCTGTGTGTCTCACTGCACTTTCCAAGCATTGCAGACACATTCCTAGGTTGGAGCAGTGCTTCCCATGAGAAAGAAGCCTCGGGAGTGTGTCTGAGCGGGTTGAGTGCCATGCTAGGGTCACCTAGTCGAGGGCACCTTGCACATCCAATGGGCCCCAGGCGAGTAGCTATGGACCGGCCCTTCGGTTGAGATATCCCAAAGCAGGGAACAAAGCTAGCTCTGTCAGAAGGAGGAAAACAGCAATGGGATGGATTTTCAAGCAGTTGCTAAGTCACACCACGTTAGGGCTCCCCGGGAAAGAAATGCGAATTTTGGCCTCTAGGCCCAGTATCCAGATGTGTGCACAGGATATTTTCCCCACAGGATCCAAGAATGTTCCACACAGACCTAAGCTCACTAGCTCTCTCCTGCAGAGGAAATGAAATATTGTTGCTGAACCACGAAAAGATGCTGGGATTCTTGGCTTATGGAGGAGACGAATTCAATCCAGGGCCCAAGACGAGGCTTGATTGCTCAGAGCTTTTGTGCAATAGAGTTTTATTAAAGGATAAAGGAGATAGAGAAAGCTTCTGACAGAGACATCACAAGGGGCAGAAAGCGTACCCCCTTGCTAGTGTTAGTAATGGAGTTATATACTCTCCAATAAGTTATGACAACGAACAAAAGAATGTCTGGAGGTTGTAAAGACTCACTAGACCTACTCCCATAATTGACATTTTAAGATAACAGGATTAGCCAGAAGGTTTTTTCCAGAGACCATCCTCAAGAAGGATGCATGATTGTTATATAATCCTAAGGAATGTAGAGGGAAAAACAGTTTGTGCTTTCTTCCTCCTTGAGAATTCTAGAGCCCTCTCTCCTTGGGGACCCTTGAACTTCTTATAAACCTGCCTTGGCAATGACTCTCTCAGAAACATGATTGAACAGCCGTTTGGAGCTTCCTTTGACTTTCCCTGGGAGGGAGGGAGCCCTCCCTGAGCACAGGGCCTCAGGGGCCATGGCCAATGAAAAATAATCTCCCAGCAAGTGCTTTTCAGCCCTGTGTGACTCTCAGCCCACAGGAGGCTGAGAAAACTCTCTTCCTTGGAGGAGGGAAAGGCAGCCCAAGAGTGTGTTTTCAGGCCTGTATCTTGCAGCAAGTGTTTGGCTTGTTAGACGTAAGACCTGCAGGCCTGTTCCAACAGACTCAATGCCAGAATCAGGGCCTTGTGTCTCCCTGCAGTTTCCTGGCCTTGCAAACACATTCCTAGGTGAGAGCAGTCCTGCCCATGGGGAAGCAGGCTGCGGGAGTGTGTCTGAGGGGGCCAGGTGTCATGCTGGGGTCACCTGGTCGAGGGCACCTTGCACCTCCAATGGACCCCAGGCAAGGAGTTGCAGGCCACCACCTTGCCTCTGAAATCCCAAAATGGGGAGCAAAGCTCGCTCTGTCAGAGGGAAGAAAACAGCAACAGGATGGATTTTCAAGCAGTTGCTAGGCTGTACTGCGTTAGGGCTCCAAGGAAGGAAAATGCAAATTTTAGCCCCTACGACTGGTATCCAGGTGGGCTCCCAGGATGATTTCCCCGCAGGATCCAAGAACGTTCCAGACAGACCTGGGCTCACTAGCTCCCTCCTGCAGAGGAAACATGATAGAACAGCTGTTTGGAGGTTGCTTTGACTTCCCCTGGGAGGGTAGGATCCCTCCCTGGGTGCAGGGCCTCAGGGGCCATTGCCGCTGAGAAATGTCCTCTAAGCCAGACCTTTCCAGCCTTGTATGACTCAGCACGGAGGAGACTGGAAGAGCTCTCTTCCTTGGAGGAAGGAAAGGCAGCCCCAGAGAGTGTGTTTTCACACCTGTATCTTGCAGCAAGTGTTTGGCGTCTCAGACGTCAGACCTCCAGGCCTGCTCCAACGGCCTCAGTTCCAGAGTCAGGGCCGTGTGTCTCCCTGCATTTTCTGAGCCTTGGGAACACATTCCTAGGTCAGAACAGTCCTGCCCATGGGGAAGGAGGCTGCGGGAGTGTGTCTGAGGGGGTCGGGTGCCATGCTGGGGTCCAATAGACTTGGTACCTCCAATAGACCCCAGGACAACAGCGGTGGGGCTCCCCCTAGCTTCCGAAATGCCAAAGCGAGAAGCAAAGCTAGCTCTATCAGAAGGAAGGAAAGAGCAATCGGATGGATGTTCAGGCTGTTGCTGGGCCGCACCACTTCAGGGTCCCCCCCGAGAGGAACAGGCGCCCTGTGGCCCCTAGGTCCGATATGCAGGTTAACACACAGGGTGTGTCCCCGTAGGAGACAAGAATTTTCCTGACAGACCTAGGCTCACTAGAGCTCTCCTACAGGGCAAAAGGGGTAGAACAGACTGTGGATGTGACTCTGCCTTTCCCAGCGAGCATGGGGCCCTCCCTACGGCCCCGGGCTCCAAGGAAAATTGTCCCTGAAAAATGACCTCCAAGAAGCGCTTTTCCAGCAGGCTGGGATGCAGAGTTCACAGGATGCGGGGAAAGTGATCGTCCTTCAGGAAGAAGAGGCAGCCACCCAGTGTGTGTTTGCAAGCCTGTATTTGGAAGAAACTGGTTAGCTTCTTCAAGGGGAGACCTCCAGGTCTGCTCAGAGGACCGAAATTCCAGAGGCAGCACCATGCATCTCCCCTGTCCTTTCTGAGCCTTGGAAAGACATTCCTAGCTTATAGCAGTATTGCTCATGAAGAAGCAGGATGCAGGAATGTGTCAGACATGACTGGGTGCCTTCCTGGGTTCAGCTCCGTGAGGGGCCTTTCCACTCAAAGTAGGTCCCATGCTTCCTTGGGGAGGAAGTGGGGCCCGCTTGCCTCCAAATTGCCAAAGACTGGAACAAAGCTAGTTCTATCAGAGGTAAGAAAAGAGCAATTGGATGGATGTGGAAGCTGTTGCTGGGCCGCACTGCTTCAGGCCCCCCACCCCTCCGCCCCCGAGAGAAACAGGCGCCCTGTGGCCCTAGGTCCTGGATGCAGTTTCACACATAGAATGTGTCCCCATAGGAGCCAAGAATTTTCCTGACAGACCTAGGCTCACTAGAGCTCTCCTACAGAGCCAAAGGGGATGGACAGATGTGTGGCTGTGGCTCTGCCTTTCTCTGGAGTGTGGAGCGCTCCCTATGGCCCCGGGCTCCAGGGGAAATTGCCCTGAATAATGACCTCAAGAAGCGCTTTTCCAACTGGCTGAGACGTGGAGTTCTCAGGATGTGGCTGTGGCTCTGCCTTTCTCTGGGGAGTGTGGAGCCGCTCCCTATGGCCCCGGGCTCCAGGGGAAATTGCCCCTGAATAATGACCTCCAAGAAGCGCTTTTCCAACTGGCTGAGACGTGGAGTTCTCAGGATGCAGGGAAAGCGAGTGTCCTTCGGGAA
>NW_017190680.1:0-11167 GCF_001704415.2 Capra hircus | reverse complement strand
TGGGAAAGCCTCGAGGGAAAGCCACAGATCCCTTGATCCACGAGAAGGGAAGCATGACAGTGGCTGCTACAGCTCGAGACGAGGACTGACTCCCCTGGGGAGACTGCAGAAATACCCCAAGATCCATTGCAGCACTGGAGAGGAATCCTCAGGTTCCGGCACCGATTCCACACAAAGTCTTAGGCCCCGGCATCGACGGGAGAGGTTCCCGAGAAGAAGCCCCCCGAGCAACTTACATGGGGACTGGCCTTTCATGAGGCCACCAGAGCGGGTCTCTGAGGTCCCAAGTCGTAAGTCGAGAGCTCCTGCTGCAACTCGAGAAAATCCAGGAGGTTCTCCCCTCCAGGCGAGATGTGGCCCATATCCGATGAGGCATCTTGATGCTAAATCAACAAGCGTCTGGAACTAACAAACGGGCCTTCAACCTAGCTGGCAACTCAAGAAGTTCCCCGAAATACCCCTCTCCACTCGAGAGGAAGCACGAGATTCTTGCCCACATCCAGAGGAGCCCGTTTCAGCCTCATAGCTCGAGAGGAAGGATCCTTTCCCTGCGTTATCCGGAAAGAATTCCCGGCGTTCCCCTCGCATCTCAAGAGGAGGCGCAACCACAGGAATGGCGATAGGAACTCCAGGGTCTTGCCACCATTCCCAGAGTCCCCCAGATGTCTCAGGCCATTCCAGGGAAACCTGTTTCCCTTCACTGCCTCGACTTTCAAGCCGAGGATTGACTCACAACACGGTGGCACGTGGGACAGCCCTGTGGGAAAGCCTCGTGGGAAAGCCTCGTGTGAAAGCCTCAAGGGAAAGCCACATAATCCTTGATCCACCCGAAGGGAAGCGCGACAATGCTGCTACAGCTCGGGAGGAAATCGCACGTGCATGCCCCCACTCGAGACGAGGACTGACTCCCCTGGGAGACTCCAGAAGTACCCCAAGATCCATGTCAGCACTGGAGAGGAATCCTCAGGTTCCGGCACCCACTCCACACGAGATCGTAGGCCCCCGGCATCGACGGGAGAGGAATCCGAGAGGCCCCGAGCAACTCGCATAGGGATTGGACTTTCCAAAGGCCACAAGAGCAGGTACCTGAGGTCCCCGTCGTAAGTCGAGAGCACCTATCGCAACTCGAGAAAATCCTGGAGGTTCTCCCTTCCAGGCGAGATGAGGCCCATTTCCACTGAGGCGTTTCGAGGTCAATCACACCTAACCTCTGGAACTTACAAAGGGTCCTTCACAATCCGTACTGCAACTAAAAAAGTTCCCCGACATACCCGTCTCCACTCGAGAGGAAGCTCGAGAGTCCCGCCCACATCCAGAGGAGCCCCGTGTCCGCCTCCTATCTCTAAGAGGAGGGATCCTTTCCCTGCGTGTTCGGGAAAGAATTCCCGGCGTTCCGGTCGCATCTCAAGAGGAGGCTCTTTCGACAGGAAAGACGAGGGGAACTCCAGGGTCGTGACACCATTACCTGAGTCCCACAGATGTCTCAGTCCATTCCAGGGAAATGTGTTTTCCCTGCACTGCCTCGACTTTCAAGCCGAGCATCGACTCACACCACGGTGGCACGTGGGACAGCCCTATGGGAAAGCCCCGTGGGAAAGCCTCGTGGTAAAGTCTCGAGGGAAAGCCACAGATCCCTTGATCCACGCGAAGGGAAGCGAGACTCTGCTGCTACAGCTCTGGAGGAAAGCGCACGTGCATGCCCCCACTCGGGACGAGGACTGACTCCCCTGGGGAGACTCCAGAAGTACCCCAAGATCCATGTCAGCACTGGACAGAAATCCTCAGGTTCCGGCACTGACTCCAAACAAGATCTTAGGCCCGGCATCGACGAGAGAGGGAATCCCGAGAGGCCCCCGAGCAAGTCGCATGGGGACTGGCCTTTCCTGAGGCCACCAGAGTGACTCCCCAGGGGAGTGGGTCCCTAGCAGTGTCATGCTTCCCTTCGCGTGGATCAAGGAATCTGTGGCTTTCCCTCGAGGCTTTCCCACGAGGTTTACCCAGTGGGCTGTCCCACGTGCCACCGTGGTGTGAGTCGATCCTAGGATTGAAAGTCAAGGCAGTGCAAGGAAACAGGTTTCCCTGGAATGGACTGAGACATCTGTGGAACTCTGGGAATGGTGGCACGACACTGGAGTTCCTCTCGCGTTTCCTGTGGAGAGTGCCCCGAGCAACTTGCATGGGGACTGGCCTTTCATGAGGCCAACAGAGCGGGTCTCTGAGGTCCAAGTCGTAAGTCGAGAGCTCCTGCTGCAACTCGAGAAAATCCAGGAGGTTCTCCCCTCCAGGCGAGATGTGGCCCATATCCGATTAGGCGTCTCGAGGCTTATCAACAAGCGTCTGGAACTAACAAACGGGCCTTCAAACCCTAGCTGCAACTCAAGAAGTTCCCCGAAATACCCTCTCCACTCGAGAGGAAGCACGAGAGTCCCGCCCACATCCAGAGTAGCCCCGTTACTGCCTCCTAGCTCGAGAGGAGGGATCCTTTCACTGAGTGGTCGGTCAAGTATTCCCGGAGTTCCCGACTCATCTCAAGAGGAGGCGCTATCCACAGGAAAGGGCGAGAGGAACTCCAGATTCGTGCACCCATTCCCAGAGTCCCCCAGATGTCTCAGTCCATTCCAGGGAAACCTGTTTCCCTACACTGCCTCGACTTTCAGGACGAGGATCCACTCACACCACGGTGGCACTTGGCACAGCCCTTAGGGAAATCCTCGAGGGAAAGCCACAGATCCCTTGATCCATGCAAAGAGAAGCGTGACACTGCTGGCTACAGCTTGGGAGGAAAGCGCACGTGCATGCCTCCACTCGAGATGAGGACTGACTCCCCTGGGGAGACTCCAGAAGTACCCCAAGATCTATGTCAGCACTGGAGAGGAATCCTCAGGTTCCGGCACCGACTCCACACAAGGTCTTAGACCCCGGCATCGACGGGAGAGAAATCCCGAGAGGCCCCCGAGCAACTCGCATGGGGGACTGGCCTTACCTGAGGCCACCAGAGCGGGTCCCTGAGGTCCCCGTCGTAAGTCGAGAGCACCTGCACCAACTCGAGAAAATGCAGGAGGTTCTCCCCTCCAGGGGAGATGAGGCCCATTTCCTCTGAGGAGTCCCCAGGCTAATTACACCTAACCTCTGGAACTTTCAAAGGGTCCTTCACACCATTGGTGGCAACTCAAGAAGTTTCCCGACGTACCCGTCTCCACTCGAGAGGAAGCACGAGAGTCCCGCCCACATCCAGAGGAGCCCCGTTTCCGCCTCATAGCTCGAGAGGAGGGATCTTTCCCTGCGTGGTCGGGAAAGAATTCCCGGCGTTCCCGTCGCATCTCAATTGGAGGCGCTCTCCACAGGAAAGGAGAGAGGAACTCCAGGGTCGTGCCACCATTCCCAGAGTCTTCCAGATGTCTCAGTCCATTCCAGGGAAACCTGTTTTCCCTGCACTGCCTCGACTTTCAAGCCGAGGATCGACTCACACCTCGGTGGCACGTGGGACAGCCCTGTGGGAAAGCCTGGTGGGAAAGCCTCGTGGGAAAGTCTCGTGGGAAAGCCTCGAGGGAAAGCCACAGATGCTTTGATCCTCGCGAATGGAAGCTTGACAGTGCTGCTACAGCTCGGGAGGAAAGTTCACGTGCATGCCCTTACTCGAGACGAGGACTGACTCCCCTGTGGAGACTCCAGAAGTACCCCAAGTTCCATGTCAGCACTGGAAAGAATCCTCAGGTTCCGGCACCGACTACACAAGGTCTTAGGCCCTGGCATCGACGGGAGAGGAATCCGAGAGGCCCCGAGCAACTCACATGGGGACTGTCCTTTCCTGAGGCCACCAGAGCGGATCCTTGAGGTCCCTGTCGTAGGATGAGAGCACCTGCAGCAACTTGAGAAAATACAGGAGGTTCTCCCTTCCAGGCGAGATGAGGCCCATTTCCGCTGAGGTGTCACAAGGCTAATCACTCCTAACCTCTGGAACTTCCAAAGGGTCCTTCACACCCTTGCTGCAACTCAAGAAGATCCCCAACAAACCCGTCTCCACTCGAGAGGAAGCACGAGAGTCCCGCCCACATTCAGAGGAGCCCCGTTTCCACGTCATAGCTCGAGAGGAGGGATCCTTTCCCTCCGAGGTCGGGAAAGAATTCTCGGCATTCCCGTCGCATCTCAAGAGGGGATGCTTTACACAGGAAAGGCGTGAGGAACTCCAGGGTCGTTCCACCATTCCCAGAGTCCCCCAGATGTCTCAGGCCATTCCAGGGAAACCTGTTTTCCCCTGCACTGCCTCGACTTTCAAGCCGAGGATCGTCTCACACGACGGTGGCACGTGGGACAGCCCTGTGGGAAAGCCTCGTGGGAAATTCTCATGGGAAAGCCTCGAGGGAAAGCCACAGATCCCTTGATCCACGTGAAGGGGAGCGTGACACTGCTGCTACAGCTCGGGAGGAAAGCGCGCGTGCATGCCCCCACTCGAGACGAGGAATGACTCCCCTGAGGAGACTCCAGAAGTACCCCAAGATCCATGTCAGCACTGGAGAGGAATCCTCAGGTTCCAGCACCGACTCCCAAGCAAGGTCTTAGGCCCGGGCATCGACGGGAGAGGAATCCCGAGATGCCGCCGTGCAACTCGCATGGGGACTGGCCTTTCCTGAGGCCACCAGAGAGGGTCACTGAGGTCCCCGTCGTAAGTCGAGAGCACCTGCAGCAACTCGAGAAAATCCAGGAGGTTCTCCCCTCCAGGCGAGATGAGGCCCATTTCGGCTGAGACAACTAGGGGGTAATCAGACTTAAACTCTGGAACTTCCAAAGGGTCCTTCACACCCTTGCTGGCAACTCAAGAAGTTCCCCGACATACCCGTCTCCCTCAAGAGGAACCCGAGCGTCCCACCCGTATCCAGAGTGGCCCCGTTTCCGCCTGCTAGCTCGAGAGGAGGTATCCTTTCCCTGCGTGGTCCTGAAAGAATTCCTAGCGTTCCCGTCTCATCTCAAGAGGAGGCGCTCTCCACAGTAAAGGCGAGAGGAACTCCAGTATCAGGCCCCATTCCCAGAGTCCCCCAGATGTCTCAGTCCATTCCAAGGAAACCTGTTTTCCCTGCACTGCCTCCACTTTCAAGCCGAGGATCGACTCACACCGCGATGGCAGGTTGGACAGCCCTGTGGGAAAGCCTCGTGGGAAAGCCTCGTGGGAAAGCCTTGAGGGAAAGCCACAGATCCCTTGATCCACGCGTAGGGAAGCGTGACACTGCTGCTACAGCTCGGGAGGAAAGCGCACGTGCATGCCCCCACTCGAGAGGAGGACTGACTCCCCTGGGGAGACTCCAGAAGTACCCCAAGATCCATGTCAGCACTGCAGAGGAAACCTCAGGTTCCGGCACTGACTCCACACAAGGTCTTAGGCCCCGGCATCGACGGGAGAGGAATCCCGAGAGGCCCCGAGCAATTCGCATGGGGAGTGGCCTTTTCTGAGGCCCCCAGAGCGGGTCGTTGAGGTCACCGTCGTAAGTCGACAGCAACTGCCCTATCTCGAGAAAATCCAGGAGGTAGTCCCCTCCAGGCGAGATGAGGCCCATTTCCGCTGAGGCGACTGGAAGCTAATCACCCCTAATCTCTGGAACTTCTAAAGGGTCCTTCACAGCCTTGCTGCAACTCAAGAAGTTCCCCGACATACCCGGCTCCACTCAAGAGGAAGCACGAGAGTCCCGCCCACATCCAGAGTGGCCCCGTTTCCGCCTCCTAGCTGGAGAGGAGGGATCCTTTCCCTGCGTGGTCGTCAATGAATTCCCGGCGTTCCCCTCGCATCTCAAGAGGAGGCACTCTCCACAGGAAATGCGAGAGGAACTCCAGGGTCGTGCCACCATTCCCAGAGTCCCCCAGATGTCTCAGTCCATTCCCGGGAAACCCTTTTTCCCTGCACTGCCTCGACTTTCAAGCCGAGGATCGACTCAACCACGGTGGCACGTGGGACAGCCCTGTGGGAAAGCCTCGTGGGAAAGCCTCGTGGGAAAGCCTCGAGGGAAAGCCACAGATCCCTTGATACACGCGAAGGGAAGCGTGACAGTGCTGCTACTGCTCGGGAGGAAAGAGCACGTGCATGCCCCCACTCGAGACAAGGACTGATTCCCCTGAAGAGACTCCAGAAGTACCCCAAGATCCATGTCAACACTGGAGAGGAATCTTCAGTTTTCGGCACCCACTCCACACAAGATCTTAGGCGCCAGCATCTACGGGAGAGGAATCCCGAGAGGCCCCCGGGCAACTCGCATGGGGACTTGCCTTTCCTGAGGCCATCAGAGCGGTTCCTTGAGGTCCCCATCGTAAGTCGAGAGCACCTGCCGCAACTCGGAGAAAATCCAGGAGGTTTCCCCCTCCAGGCGAGATGAGGCCCATTTCCGCTGAGGTGTCTCGAGGCTAATCACACCTAAACTCTGGAACTTCCAAAGGGTCCTTCACACCCTTGCTGCAACTCAAGAAGTGCCCGACATACCCGTCTCCACTCGAGAGGAATCATGAGAGTCCCGCCCAAATCCAGAGGAGCCCCGTTTCCGCCTCCTTGCTCGAGGGGAGGGATCCTTTCCCAGCGTGGTCGGGAAAGAATTCCCGGCGTTCCCGTTGCATCTCAAGAGGAGGCGCTCTCCACAGGAAAGGCGAGAGGAACTCCAGGGTCTGGCCACCATTCCCAGAGTCCCCTGGAAGTCTCAGTCCATTCCAGGGAAAGCTGTTTTCCCTGCACTGCCTCGACTTTCAAGCCGAGGATCGACTCACACCACGGTGGCACGTGGGACAGCCCTGTGGGAAAGCCTCGTGGGAAAGCCCTCGAGTGAAAGACACAGATCCCTTGATCCACGAAAAGGGAAGCATGACACTGCTGCTACAGCTCGGGGAGGAAATCGCACGTGCATGCCCCCTCTCGAGACAAGGACTGACTCCCCTGGGGAGACTCCAGAAGTACCACAAGATCCATGTCAGCACTGGGAGAGGAATCCTCAGGTTCCGACACTGAGTCCACACAAGGTCTTAGGCCCCAGCATCGACGGAGAGGAATCCCGAGAGGCCCCCGAGCAACTCGCATGGGGACTGGCCTTTCCTGAGGCCACCAGAGCGGGTCCCTGAGGTCCCCGTCGTAAGTCGAGAGCACCTGCCGCAACTACAGAAAATCCAGGAGGTTCTCCCTCCAGGCAAGATAAGGCCCATTTCTGCTGAGGCGTCTCGAGTCTAATACCACCTAACCCTGGAACTTCCACAGGGTCCTTCACACCCTTCCTGCAACTCAAGAAATTCCCCTTCATACCCGTCTCCACTCGAGGGGAAGCACGAGAGTCCCGCCCACATCCAGAGGAGCCCCGTTTCCGCCTCCTAGCTCGAGAGGAGGGATCCTTTCCCTGCATGCTTGGGAAAGAATTCCCAGCGTTCCCATCGCATCTCAAGAGGAGGCGCTCGACCACAGGAAAGGCGAGAGGAACTCCACGGTCGTTCCACATTCCCAGAGTCCCCCAGATGTCTCAGTCCATTTCCCGGGAAACCTGTTTTCCCTGCACTGCCTCGACTTTCAAGCCGAGGATCGACTCACACCACGGTGGCACGTGGGACATCCCTGTGGGAAAGCTTCGTGCGAAAGCCTCGTTGGAAAGCCTGGAGGGAAAGCCACAGATCCCTTGATCCACCGTGAAGGGAAGCGTGAAACTGCTGCTACAGCTCGGGAGGAAATCGCACGTGCATGCCCCCACTCGAGACGAGGACTGACTCCGCTGGGGAGACTCCAGAAGCACCCCAAGATCCATGTCAGCACTGGAGAGGAATCCTCAGGTTCCGGCACCGACTCCACACAAGGTCTTAGGCCCCGGCATCGACGGGAGAGGAATCCCGAGAGGCCCCCGAGCAACTTGCATTGGGACTGGCCTTTCCTGAGGCCACCAGAGCGGGTCCCTGAGGTCCCCATCGTAAGTCGAGAGCACCTGCCGCAACTCGAGAAAATCCAGGAGGTTCTCCTCTCCAGGCGAGATGAGGACCATTTCCGCTGAGGCGTCTCGAGGCTAAACACATCTAACATCTGGACTTCCAAAGGGTCCTTCACACCCTTGCTGCAACCCAAGAAGTTCCCCGACATAACCGTCTACACTCGAGAGGAAGCACGAGAGTCCCGCCCACATCCACAGCAGCCCCGGTTTCGGCCCCCATGCTCGAGAGGAGGGATCCTTTCCCTCCGTGGTCGGGAAAGAATTCCCGGCGTTCCCATCGCATCTCAAGCGGAGGCGCTCTCCATAGGATAGGCGAGAGGAACTCCAGGTTCGTGACACCTTTCCCAAAGTCCCCCAGATGTCTCCGTCCATTCCAGGGAAACCTGTTTTCCCTGCACTGCCACGACTTACAAGCCGAGGATCGACTCACACCACGGTGGCACGAGGAACAAGCCCTGTGGGAAAGCCTCGTGGAAAAGCCTAAAGGAAAGCTTCAAGGGAAAGCCACAGATCCCTTGATCCACGCAAAGGGAAGCGTGACACTGCTGCTACAGCTCGGGAGGAAATCGCATGTCCCTGCCGACACTCGAGATGCAGAATGACTTTCCTGGGGAGACTACAGAAGTACCCCAAGATCCATGTCAGCACTGGAGAGGAATCCTCAGGTTTCGGCACCGACTCCACTCAAGATCTTAGGCCCCGGCATCGACGGGAGAGGAATCCCGAGAGGCCCGCGAGCAACTCGCATGGGGACTGGCCTTTCCTGAGGCCACCAGAGCGGGTCCCTGAGATCCCCGTCGAAAGTCGAGAGCACCTGCCGCAACTCGAGAAAATTCAGGAGGTTCTCCCCTCCAGGCGAGATGAGGCCCATTTCCGCTGAGGCGTATCGAGGCTAATCACACCTAACCTCTGGAACTTTCAAAGGGTCCTTCACACCCTTGCTGCAACTCAAGAAGTTCCCCGACATACCCGTCTCAACTCGAGAGGAAGCACGAGAGTCCCGCCCACATCCAGAGGAGCCCCGTGTCCGCCTCCTAGCTCGAGAGGAGGGATCCTTTCCCTGCGTGATCGGGAAAGAATTCCTGGCCTTCCCGTCGCATCTCAAGAGGAGGCGCTTTCCACAGGAAAGGCGAGAGGAACTCCAGGGTCGTGCCTCCATTCCCAGAGTCCCCCAGATGTCTCAGTCCATTCCAGGGAAACCTGTTTTCCCTGCACTGCCTCGACTTTCAAGCCGAGCATCGACTCACACCACGGTGGCACGTGGGACAGCCCTGTGGGAAAGCCTCGTGGGAAAGCCTCGTGGGAAAGCCTCGTGGGAAAGCCTCGAGGGGAAGCCACAGATCCCTTGATCCACGCGAAGGGAAGCGCGACACTGCAGCTACAGCTCGGAAGGAAAGCACACGTGCATGCCCCCACTCGAGACAAGGACTGACTCCCCTGGGGAGACTCCAGAAGTACCCCAAGATCCATGTCAGCACTGGGAGTGGTATCCTCAGGTTCTGGCACCGACTTCACACAAGGTCTTAGGCCCCGGCATCGACGGGAGAGAATCCCGAGAGGGCCCCGAGCAACTCGCATGGGGACTGGCCTTTCCTGAGGCCACCAGAGCGGGTCCATGAGGTCCCCGTCATAAATCGAGAGGACCTGCCACAACTCGAGAAATCCAGGAGGTTCTCCCCTCCAGGCGAGATGAGGCCATTTCCAGCTGAGGTGTCTCGAGGCTAATCACATCTAACCTCTGGAACTCCCAATGGGTCCTTCACACTCTTGCTGCAACTGAAGAAGTTCCCGACATACCCGTCTCCACTCGAGAGGAAGCACGAGAGTCACGCCCACATCCAGAGGAGCCCCGTTTCCGCCTCCTAGGTCGAGAGGAGGGATCCTTTCCCTGCGTGGTCGGGAAAGAATTCCCGCGTTCCCGCGTCTCAAGAGGAGTCGCTCTCCACAGGAAAGGCGAGAGGAACTCCAGGGTCGTGCCACCATTCCGACAGTCCCCCAGATGTCTCAGTCTATTCCAGGGAAACCTGTTTCCCCTGCACTGCCTCGACTTTCAAGCCGAGGATCGACTCACACCACGGTGGCACGTGGGACAGCCCTGTGGGAAAGCTCGTGGGAAAGCCTCATGGGAAAGCCTCGAGGAAAGTCACAGATCCCTTGATCCACGCGAAGGGAAGCGTGACACTGCTGCAACAGCTCGGGAGGAAAGCGCACGTGCATGCCCCACTCGAGACGAGGACTGACTTCCCTGGAGAGACTCCAGAAGTACCCCAAGATCCATGTCAGCACTGGAGAGGAATCCTCAGGTGCCGGCACCGACTCCATACAAGGTCTTAGGACCCGCATCGACGGGAGTGGAATCCCGAGAGCCCCGAGCAACTCGCATGGGGACTGGCCTTTCCTGAGGCCACCAGAGCGGGTCCCTGAGGTCCCCGTCGTAAGTCGAGAGCACCTGCCACAACTCGAGAAAATCCAGGAGGTTCTCCCTCCAGGCGAGATGAGGCGCATTTGTGCTGAGGCGTCTCAGGGTAATCAGACCTAACCTCTGCAACTCCAAAGGGTCCTTCACACCCTTGCTGCAACTCAAGAAGTTCCCGACATACCCGTCTCCACTCGAGAGGAAGCACGAGAGTCCCCCCACATCCAGAGGAGCCCCGTTTCGCCTCCTAGCTAGAGAGGAGGGATCCTTTCCCTGCGTGGTTGGGAAAGAATTCCGAGCGTTCCGTCGCATCTCAAGAGGAGGCTCTCTCCACAGGAATGGCGAGAGGAACTCCAGGATCGTGCCACCATTCCCACAGTCCCCGCAGATGTCTCAGTCCATTCCAGGGAAACCTGTTTTCCCTGCACTGCCTCGACTTTCAAGCGAGGATCGACAAACAACACGGTGGCACATGGGACAGCCCTGTGGGAAAGCCTCGTGGGAAAGCCTCGTGGGAAAGCCTCCGGAAAGCCACAGATGCCTTGATCCACGTGAATGGAAGCGTGACACTGCTGGAACAGCGCAGGGAGGAAAGCGCACGTGCATGCCCCCCACTCGAGACGAGGACTGACTTCCCTGGGGAGACTCCAGAAGTACCCCAAGGTCCATGTAAGCAATAGTGAGGAATCCTCAGCTTCCGGCACTTCTCCACACAAGGTTTAGGCCGCAGCATCAACGTGACAGGAATCCCGAGAGGCCCGAGCAACTCGCATGGGGACTGGCCTTTCCTGAGGCCACCAGAGCGGGTCATTGAGGT
>NW_017190679.1:0-11167 GCF_001704415.2 Capra hircus | reverse complement strand
GTGGCCTCAGGAAAGGCCAGTCCCCATGCGAATTGCTCAGGGGTCTCTCAGGATTTCTCTCCCGTCGATGCCGGGGCCTAAGATCTTGTGTAGAATCGGTGCCGTAACCTGAGCATTCCTCTCCAGTGCTGACATGGATCTTGGGGTACTTCTGGAGTCTGCCCAAGGGAGTCAGTCCTCGTCTCGAGAGGGGGCATGCACGTGCGCTTTCCTCCCGAGCTGTAGCAGAAGTGTCGCGCTTCCCTTCGCGTGGATAAAGGATCTGTGGCTTTCCCTCGAGGCTTTCCCACAGGGGCTGTCCCACGTGCCACTGGTGTGACTCTATCCTCAGCTTGAAAGTCCAGGCAGTGCAGGGAAAACAGGTTTCCTGGAATGGACTGAGATATCTGGGGGACTCTGGGAATGGCGGCACGACCCTGGAGTTCTCTCACCTTTCCTGTGGAGAGCACCTCTCTTGAGATGCGACGGAATGCCGGGAATTTTTTCCCGACCACGCAGGGAAAGGATCCCTCCTCTCGAGCTATGAGACGGAAACGGGTCTTCTTCTGGATGTGGCCGGGACTCGTGCTTCCTCTCAAGTGGAGACGGGTATGTCGGGGAACTTCTTGAGTTGCAGCAAGGGTGTGAAGGACCCTTTGGAAGTTCCAGATGTTAGAATTGATTAGCCTCGAGACGCTCAGCGGAAATGGGCCTCATCTCGCCAGAGGGGAGAACCTCCTGTATTTTCTCGAGTTGCGGCAGGTGCT
This sequence comes from Capra hircus, assembly GCF_001704415.2. Taxonomy (NCBI): domain Eukaryota; kingdom Metazoa; phylum Chordata; class Mammalia; order Artiodactyla; family Bovidae; genus Capra; species Capra hircus. Next base: position 10,421 of record NW_017190679.1, on the reverse strand, counting down.
CTCGACTTACGACGGGGACCTCAGGGACCCGCTCTAGTGGCCTCAGGAAAGGCCAGTCCCCATGCGAGTTGCTCGGGGCCTCTCGGGATTCCTCTCAGGTCGATGCCAGGGCCTAAGATCTTGTGTGGAGTCGGTGCCGGATCCTGAGGATTCCTCTCCCAGTGCTGACATGGATCTTGGGTGCTTCTGGAGTCTCCCCAGGGAGTCAGTCCTCGTCTCGAGTGGGGGCATGCACGTGTTCTTTCCTCCCGAGCTGTAGGAGCAGTAACACCCTTCCCTTCGTGTGTATGAAGGGATTTGTGGCTTTCCCTCGAGGCTTTCACACGAGGCTTTCCCACCAGGCTTTCTCACGACGCTTTCCCACCAGGCTTTCCCACGAGGCTTTCCCCCAGTGATGTCCCACGTTCCACCGTGGTCAGTCGATCCTTGGTTTGAAAGTCGAGGCAGTGCCGGGGAAACAGGCCCCCTGGAATGGACTGAGACATCTGGGGGACTCTGGGAATGGTGGCACGACCCTGGAGTTCCTCTCGCCTTTCCTGTGGAGAGCGCCCCCTCTTGATATGTGACGGGAAAGTCGGGAATTCTTTTCCGAACACGCAGGGAAAGGATCCCTCCTGTCGAGCTAGGAGGCGGAAACAGGGCTCCTCTGGATGTGGGCGGGACTCTCGTGCTTCCTCTCGAGTAGAGACGGGTATGTCAGGGAACTTCTTGAGTTGCAGCAAGGGTGTGAAAGGCCTTTGGAAGGTCCAGATGTTAGGTGTGACTAGCCTCGAGTCGCCTCTGTGGAAATGGGACTCATCTCGTCTGGAGGGTGGAACCTCCTGGATTTTCTCGAGTTGTGGTAGGTCCTCGCCTTATGACGGGGACCTCAGGGACTCGCTCTGGTGGCCTCAGGAAGGCCAGTCCCCATGCGAGTGGCTCGGGGGCCTCTCGGGATTTCACTCCCATCGATGCCGGGCCTAAGACCTTGTGTGGAGTCGGTGCTGGAACCTGAGGATATCTCTCCTTGCTGACATGGATCTTGGGTACTTCTGGAGTCTCCCCAGGGGAGTCAGTCCTCGTCTCGAGTGGGCGCATGCACATGCGCTTACCTCCCGAGCTGTAGCTGCAGTATCTCGCTTCCCTTCTTGTGGAGTAAGGGATCTGTGGCTTTCCCTCGAGTCTTTCCCACGAGGCTTTCCCAAAGGGCTGTCCCACGTGCCACCGTGGTGTGAGTCGATCCTCGGCTTGAGAGCCAAGGCAATGCAGGGAAAACAGGTTTCCGTGAAATGGACTGAGACATGTGGGGGACTATGGGAATGGTGGCACCACCTGGAGTTCCTCTCGCCTTTCCTGTGGAGAGCGACTCCTCTTGAGACGCTATGGGAACGCCGGGAATTCTTTCCCGAACACGCAGGGAAAGGATACCTCCTCTCGAGCTAGGGGACGGAAACGGGGCTCCTCTGGATGTGGGCAGGACTCTCCTGCTTCCTCTCGAGTGGAGACACGTGTGTCAGGGAACTTCTTGAGTTGCAGCAAGGACGAGAAAGACCCTTTGGAAGTTTCAGAGGTTAGGTGTGATTAGCCTCGAGACGTCTCAGCGGAAATGGGCCTCATCTCGCTTGGAGGGGACAACCTCCTGGATTTTCTCGAGTTGTGGCTGGTGCTCTCGACTTACGACGGGGAACTCAGGGACCCGCTCTTGTGGCCTCAGGAAAGGCCAGTCCCCATGTTAGTTGCTCGGAGGCCTCTCGGGACTCCTCTCCCGTCGATGCCGGGGCCTAAGATCTTGTGTGGAGTGGGTGCTGGAACCTGAGGATTCCTCTCCAGTGCTGACATGGATCTTGGGGTACTTCTGGTGTCTCCCCAGGGGAGACAGTCCTCGTCTCGAGTGGGGGCATGCACGTGCGCTTTCCTGCCGAGCTGTAGCAGCAGTGTCACGCTTCCCTTCGCGTGGATCAAGGGATCCGGATCTCTCCCTCGAGGCTTTCCCACCAGGCTTTCCCAGGAGGCCCTCCCACAGGGCTGTCCCACATGCCACCGTGGTTTGAGTCAATCCTAGGCTTGAATGTCGAGGCAGTGCAGGGAAAACAGGTTTCCCTGGAATGGAGTGAGACATCTGGGGACTCTGGGAATGGTGGCACGACCCTGGAGTTCCTCTCGCCTTTCCTGTGGAGAGTGCCTCCTCTTGATATGCGACAGGAACACCGGGAATTCTTTCCCGACAACGCAGGTAATGGATCCGTCCTCTAGAGCTAGGAGACGGAAATGGGGCTCCTCTGGATGTGGGCAGGACTCTCGTGCTTCCTCTCGAGTGGAGACAGGTATGTCGGGGAACTTCTTGAGTTGCAGCAAGGACGTGAAGGACCCTTTCGAAGTTTCAGAGGTTAGGTGTGATTAGCCTCGAGTCGCCTAAGCGGAAACGGGCCTCATCTCGCCTGGAGGGGAGAACCTCCTGGATTTTCTCGAGTTGCGACAGGTGCTCTCGACTCACGACGGGGACCTCAGGGACCTGCTCTGGTGGCCTCTGGAAAGGCCATTCCCTATGCGAGTTGCTCGGGGCCTCTCGGGATTCCTCTCCGTCGATGCCGGGGCCTACGATCTCGGGTGGAGTGGGTGCCGGAACCTGAGGATTCCTCTCCAGTGCTGACATGGATCTTGGGGTACTTCTGGAGTCTCCCCACGGGAGTCAGTCCTCGTCTCGAGTGGGGCATGCACGTGCGCTTTCTTCCTGATCTGTAGCAGCAGTGTTCCACTTCCCTTCGCTTGTATCAAGGGATCTGTGGCTTTCGCTCGAGGTTTTCCCTCGAGGCTTTCCCACAGGGCTGTCCCACGTGCCACCGTGGTGTGAGTCGATCCTCGCTTGAAAGTCGAGGCAGTGCAGGGAAAACAGGCTTCCCTGGAATGGACTGAGATATCTGGGGGACTCTGGGAATGGTGGCACGACCCTGGAGTTCCTCTCGCCTTTCCTGTGGAGAGCGCCCCTCTTGAGCTGCGATGGGAAGGCCAGGATTTCTTTCCCGAACACGCAGGGAAAGGAACCCCTCCTCTCGAGCTAGGAGGCGGAAACGGGTCTCCTCTGGATATGGGCGGGACTCTCGTGCTTCCTCTCGAGTGGAGACGGTATGTCGGGGAACTTCTTCAGTTGTAGCAAGGGTGTGAAGGACCCTCTGGAAGTTCCAGAGGTTAGGTGTGATTAGCCTCGAGACGCCTCAGCGGAAATGGGCCTCATCTCGCCTGGAGGGGAGAACCTCCTGGATTTTCTCGAGTTGCGGCAGGTGCTCTCGACTTACGACGGGGACCTCAGGGACCCGCTCTGGTGGCCTCAGGAAAGGCCAGTCCGCATGCGAGTTGCTCGGGGGCCTCTCGGGATTCCTCTCCCGTCGATGCCGGGGCCTAAGACTGCCAGGAGCCAGTGTGAGGAAGCCCGCCCGTGACAAGGTTATGAGGAAGGAAGCTGACATACGCAAGGCGTGCTCAGACTTCAGGGACCTCTCTGGAAATTTTTAAGCATGTACCCAACAAAAATCTGCCGGTTTTTGTGCTCTGCTTTTTCTCTCTTCTGACCTTTTCTGGAAAAAGTCAATTCAGGGCGTTATTCTTCTGCATTTGAAAGAGTGTTTCAATCCAAAAACCCTCTGATGGCTTTCTAGCCTGCCTGTAGAACTCGTACAGCTGCGCTTGTGATTGTTTGAGGCCTCCTGACCGCAGGAGGCACAGGAAGCTTAAAACATCCTAGGAATGCAGGAGCTTCCGAGGAGTCAAAATCTTTAGAATAGGACTGATTAAAAGTTTCATTTTTTGGGTCAATGCTTGCTGCCAAATTTTCATATCCTTTATTTTTAGATATAGTTGGTATATAGAAAAACAAGTAGTAGACCTGGTATTAGCAACATTAGATCTTTGAGTTAAGTACCTTCTTTGTTATAACCCACTGCACCTTTGTTCTATAGAGATGTAACTTTAATGCTTTAAGGAGATGCAGATTAAAGAAAAACACTTCAGGGGAAACAAAATTAACATTCATTAAGGAAGAGAGCCAAAAAGTGTTAACAAGCCTCTTGGCCAGAAGATAATGTAAATCACCTGAGACCTTTTGTATACAAAATGATATACAGAAAGAATCTGGGTTGCGAGCACTACATAATTTTGTGTTATCCATTGATCTCCATGTTTTATCAAAAGTATAAAAGGCCTTCTGAACAATGAATGAGGAGGCCAGGGGCCGGGGGCCAGTTTCTCGGACCAGCTTCTCGAACTAGTCTCTCAGCCTGGTTTCTTGGGACTCTGGCTCCCCCCGTGTCTTTCTCTCTCTTTCTTCTTCTCTACCTTTCCTTCTCTCTGCTCTTTACTATAACTTCAGGCTGAATCTCCACCTGGAGTGCGGAGGCTCGCCAGGTCTACTTACTTGCCTGGCTGTTAAGACCCGCACGAAAGGGAGCTTAAGGCGAGGCACCCTTAGATATTCAAGCGGGCGCCGGTGGCCCAACGTAGGTGGTGCAAATTCCTTGTCCTGAATTTTATTGGCCTTCCGCGTAAACCAAGCTATTCAGCCCTCTTCCTCCACTTAATCTTCTTACTACACTATAGTTTCCTAATCTAATCTTACATTAATAAATAAACAAGTCTTTCCACGCGAAACGCCGGCCACCCTTCGAATTCCCTGGATCCACCGGGCTGGACCCCGGCATAAGACCTTGTGTGGAGTCGGGTGCGGAACCTGAGGATTCCTCTCCAGGGCTGACATGGATCTTGGGGTACTTCTGGAGTCTCCCCAAGGGAGTCAGTCCTCGTCTCGAGTGGGGGCATGCACGTGCGCTTTTCTCCCCAGCTAGCAGCAGTGTCACGCTTCCCGTCGAGTGGATCAAAGGATCTGTGGCTTTCCCTCGAGGCTTTCCCACGAGGCTTTCCCACGTGGCTTTCCCACAGGGCTGTCCCACGTGCCACCGTGGTGTGAGTCGATCCTCGGCTTGAAAGTCGAGGCAGTGCAGGGAATAAAGGTTTCCCTAAATGGACTGAGACATCTGGGGGACTCTGGGAATGGTGGCACGACCCTGGAGTTCCTCTCGCCTTTCCTCTGGAGAGCGCCTCCTCTTGAGATGCGACGGGAACACCGGGAATTCTTTCCCGACCACGCAGGGAAAGATCCCTCCTCCAGCTAGGAGGCGGAAACAGCGCTCCTCTGGATGAGGGAGGGACTCTCGTGATTCCTCTCGAGTGGAGACGGTTATGTCGGGGAACTTCTTGAGTTGCAGCAAGGGTGTGAAGGACCCTTTGGAAGTTCCAGAGGTTAGGTGTGATTAGCCTCGAGACGCCTCCGCGGAAATTGCCCTAATCTCGCCTGGAGGGGAGAACCTCCTGGATTTTCTCCAGTTGCGGCAGGTGCTCTCGGCTTATGACGGGGACCTCAGGGACCCGCTCTGGTGGCCTCAGGAAAGGCCAGTCCCCAGCGAGTTGGTCGGGGGCATCTCAGGATTCCTCTCCTGTCGATGCCGGGCCCTAAGACCTTGTGTGGAGTCGGTGCCGGAACCTGAGGATTCCTCTCCGGTGCTGACATGGATCTTGGGGTACTTCTGGTGTCTCGCCAGGGGAGTCAGTCCTCGTCTCGAGTGGGGTTGCACTTGCGCTTTCCTCCCGAGCTGTAGCAGCAATGTCACGCTTCCCTTCGCTTGGATCAAGGGATCTGTGGCTTTCCCTTGAGGCTTTCCCACGAGGCTTTCCCACAAGGCTTTCCCACAGGGTTGTCCCACGAGCCACCGTGGTGTGAGTCGATCCTCGGCTTGAAAGTCGAGGCAGTGCAGGGAAAACAGGTATCCCTGGAATGGACTGAGACATCTGGGGGACTCTGGGAATGGTGGCACGACCCTGGAGTTCCTCTCGCCTTTCCTGTGGAAAGCGCCTCCTCTTGAGATGCGTCGGGAACGCCGGGAATTCTTTCCCAACAAGCAGGGAAAGGATCCCTCCTCTCGAGCTAGGAGGCGGAAATGGGGCTCCTCTGGATGTGGGCGGGACTATCGTGCTTCCTCTCTTGTGGAGACGGGTATGTCGGGGAACTTCCTGAGTTGCAGCAAGGGTGTGAAGGACCCTTTGGAAGTTCCAGAGGTTAGGTGTGATTAGCCTCGAGATGCCTCAGCGGAAATGGGCCTCATTTCGCCTGGAGGGGAGAACCTCCTGGATTTTCTCGAGTTGCGACAGGTGCTCTCGACTTACGACGGGGACCTCAGGGACCCGCTCTGGTGGCCTCAGGAAAGGCCAGTCCCCATGCGAATTGCTCGGGGTCTCTCAGGATTTCTCTCCCGTCGATGCCGGGGCCTAAGATCTTGTGTAGAATCGGTGCCGTAACCTGAGCATTCCTCTCCAGTGCTGACATGGATCTTGGGGTACTTCTGGAGTCTGCCCAAGGGAGTCAGTCCTCGTCTCGAGAGGGGGGGGCATGCACGTGCGCTTTCCTCCCGAGCTGTAGCAGAAGTGTCGCGCTTCCCTTCGCGTGGATAAAGGGATCTGTGGCTTTCCCTCGAGGCTTTCCCACAGGGCTGTCCCACGTGCCACTGTGGTGTGACTCGATCCTCAGCTTGAAAGTCCAGGCAGTGCAGGGAAAACAGGTTTCCCTGGAATGGACTGAGATATCTGGGGGACTCTGGGAATGGCGGCACGACCCTGGAGTTACTCTCACCTTTCCTGTGGAGAGCACCTCCTCTTTAGATGCGACGGAACACTGGGAATTCTATCCCGACCACGCAGGGGAAGGATCCCTCCTCTCGAGCTAGGAGACGGAAACGGGGCTCCTCTGGATATGGGCGGGAGTCTCGTGCTTCCTCTCGATTGGAGACGGGTATGTCGGGGAACTTCTTGAGTTGCAGCAAGGGTGTGAAGGACCCTTTGGAAGTTCCAGAGGTTAGGTGTGATTAGCCACGAGAAGCCTGAGCGGAAATGGGCCTCATCTCGCCTGGAGGGGAGAACCGCCTGGATTTTCGCGAGTTGCCGCAGGTGCTCTCGACTTATGACGGGGACCTCAGGGACACGCTCTGGTGGCCTCAGGAAAGACCAGTCGCCATGGGAGTTGCTCGGGGCCCCTCGGGATTCCTCTCCCGTCGATGCCGGGCCTAAGACCTTGTGTGGAGTCGGTGCCGGAACCTGAGGATTCCTCTCCAGTGCTGACATGGATCTTGGGGTACTTCTGGAGTCTCCCCAGGGAGTCAGTCCTCGTCTCGAGTGGGGCATGCACGTGCGCTTTCCTCCCGAGCTGTAGCAGCAGTGTCACTTCCTTTCGCGTGGATCAAGGGATCTGTGCTTTCCCTCGAGGCTTTCCCACTTTCCCACGAGGCTTTCCCACAGGGCTGTCCCACGTGCCACCGTGGTGTGAGTCAATCCTCGGGAAGTCGAGGCAGTGCAGGGAAACAGGTTTTCCCTGGAATGGACTGAGACATCTGGGGGACTCTGGGAATGGTGGCACGACCCTGGAGTTCCTCTCGCCTTTCCTGTGGAGAGCGCCTCCTCTTGAGATGCGACGGGAACGCGGGAATTCTTTCCCGACCACGCAGGGAAAGGATCCCTCCTCTCGAGCTAGGAGGCGGAAACGGGTCCTCTGGATGTGGGCGGACTCTCGTGCTTCCTCTCGAGTGGAGACGGGTATGTCGGGGAACTTCTTGAGTTGCAGCAAGGGTGTGAAGGACCCTTTGGAAGTTCCAGATGTTAGATGTGATTAGCCTCGAGACGCCTCAGCGGAAATGGGCCTCATCTCGCCTGGAGGGGAGAACCTCCTGGATTTTCTCGAGTTGCGGCAGGTGCTCTCGACTTACGACGGGACCTCAGGGACCCGCTCTGGTGGCCTCAGGAAAGGCCAGTCCCCATGCGAGTTGCTCGGGGGCCTCTCGGGATTCCTCTCCCGTCGATGCCGGGCCTAAGACCTTGTGTGGAGTCGGTGCCGGAACCTGAGGATTCCTCTCCAGTGCTGACATGGATCTTGGGTACTTCTGGAGTCTCCCCAGGGAGTCAGTCCTCGTCTCGAGTGGGGGCATGCACGTGCGCTTTCCTCCCTGCTGTAGCAGCAGTGTCACGCTTCCCTTCGCGTGATCAAGGGATCTGTGTCTTCCCTCGAGTTTTCCCAGGAGCTTTCCACGAGGCTTTCCCACAGGGCTGTCCCACGTGCCACCGGTGTGAGTCGATCCTCGGCTTGAAAGTCGAGGCAGTGCAGGGAAAACAGGTTTCCCTGGAATGGACTGAGACATCTGGGGGACTCTGGGAATGGTGGCACGACCCTGGAGTTCCTCTCGCCTTTCCTGTGGAGAGCGCCTCCTCTTGAGATGCCTCGGAACCGGGAATTCTTTCCCGACCACGCAGGGAAAGGATCCCTCTCTCGAGCTATGAGGTGGAAAGGGGCTCCTCTGGATGTGGGCGGGACTCTCGTGCTTCCTCTCGAGTGGAGATGGGTATGTCGGGGAACTTCTTGAGTTGCAGCAAGGGTGTGAAGGACCTTTGGAAGTTCCAGAGTTAGGTGTGATTAGCCTCGAGACGCCTCAGTGGAAATGGGCCTCATCTCGCCTGGAGGGGAGAACCTCCTGGATTTTCTCGAGTTGCGGCAGGTGCTCTCGACTTACGACGGGACCTCAGGGACCCGCTCTGGTGGCCTCAGGAAAGGCCAGTCCCCATGCGAGTTGCTCGGGGCCTCTCGGATTCCTCTCCCGTCGATGCCGGGGCTAAGACCTTGTGTGGAGTCGGTGCCGGAACCTGAGGATTCCTCTCCAGTGCTGACATGGATCTTGGGGTATTCTGGAGTCTCCCCAGGGAGTCAGTCCTCGTCTTGAGTGGGGGCATGCACGTGCGCTTTCCTCCCGCGCTGTAGCAGCAGTGTCGCGCTTCCCTTCGCGTGGATCAAGGGATCTGTGGCTTTCCTCGAGGCTTCCCACGAGGCTTTCCCACGAGGCTTTCCACAGCCCACGTTCCACTGTGGTGTGAGTCGATCCTCGGCTTGAAAGTCGAGGCAGTGCAGGGAAAACAGGTTTCCCTGGAATGGACTGAGACATCTGGGGGACTCTGGAATGGTGGCACGACCCTGGAGTTCCTCTCGCCTTTCCTGTGGAGAGCGCCTCCTCTTGAGATGCGACGGGAACGCCGGGATTCTTTCCCGAACGCAGGGAAAGGATCCCTCCTCTCGAGCTAGGAGGCGGAAACGGGGCTCCTCTGGATGTGGGCGGACTCTCGTGCTTCCTCGAGTGGAGACGGGTATGTCGGGGAACTTCTTGAGTTGCAGCAAGGGTGTGAAGGACCTTTGGAAGTTCCAGAGGTTAGGTGTGATTAGCCTCGAGACACCTCAGTGAAAATGGGCCTCATCTCGCCTGGAGGGGAGAACCTCCTGGATTTTCTCGAGTTGCGGCAGGTGCTCTCGACTTACGACGGGGACCTCAGGGACCCGCTCTGGTGGCCTCAGGAAAGGCCAGTCCCCATGCGAGTTGCTCGGGGGCCCTCGGGATTCCTCTCCCGTCGATGCTGGGGCCTAAGACCTTATGTGGAGTCACTGCCAGAACCTGAGGATTCCTCTCCAGTGCTGACATGGATGATCTTGGGGTACTTCTGGAGTCTCCCCAGGGAATCAGTCCTCGTCTCGAGTCGGGGCATGAACGTGCGCTTTTCTTCCGAGCTTTAGCAGCAGTCTCGTGCTTCCCTTCGCGTGGATCAAGGGATCTGTGGCTTTCCCTCGAGGCTTTCCCACGAGGCTTTCCCATGAGGCTTTCCCACAGGGCTGTCCAGGTGCCTCCTTGGTGTGAGTCGATCCTGGGCTTTGAAAGTCGAGGCAGTGCAGGGAAAACAGTTTTCCCTGGAATGGACTGAGACATCTGGGGCTCTGCGAATGGTGGCACGACCCTGGAGTTTCCTCTCCCCTTTCCTGTGAGAGTGCCTCCTCTTGAGATGCGACGGGAACGACGGGAATTCTTTGCTAAACCCAGGGAAAGTATCCCTCCCCTCGAGCTATGAGGGGGAAACGGGGCTCCTTTGGATGTGGCAGGAGTCTCGTGCTTCCTCTCGAGTGGAGACGGGTATGTCGGGGAACTTCTTGAGTTGCTGCAAGGGTGTGAAGGACCCTTTGGAAGTTCCAGATGTTAGATGTGATTAGCCTCGAGACGCCTCAGCGGAAATGGGCCTCATCTCGCCTGGAGGGGAGAACCTCCTGGATTTTCTCGAGTTGCGGCAGGTGCTCTCACTTACGACGGGGACCTCAGGGACCCGTTCTTTGGGCCTCAGGAAAGGCCAGTCCCCATGCGAGTTGCTCGGGGCTCTCGGGATTCCTCTCCCTTCGATGCCGGGGCCTAAGACCTTGTGTGGAGTCGTGCCGGAACCTGAGGATTCCTCTCCAGTGCTGACATGGATCTTGGGGTACTTCTGGAGTCTCCCCAGGGGAGTCAGTCCTCCTCTCGAGTGGGGGCATGCACGTGTGCTTTCCTCCC
>NW_017190678.1:0-11167 GCF_001704415.2 Capra hircus | reverse complement strand
CTTCTACTACCCTATTAATTTCTTAATCTAATCTTACATTAAAAATAAAACTGGACTTTCCACGTCAACGCCGTCCATCCGTTGAATTCCCTGGATGCAGCGGGCCTGGACACCGGCACACTGAGCTATCTGGGGGACTCTTGGAATGATGTCACGACACTGGAGTTTCTCTCGCCTTTCCTGTGGAGAGCGCCTCCTCATGAGATGCGACGGGAACACCGGGAATTCTTTCCGGAACATACAAGGAAAGGATACCTGACCGCGAGGTACGAGGCGGAAACGGGGCTCCTCTGCATGTGGGCGGGACTCTCGTGCTTCCTCTCGAGTGGAGTCAGGTATGTTGGGGAACTTCTTGAGTTGTAGCAAGTGTGTGAAGGACCCTTTGGAAGTTCCAGAGGTTAGGTATGATTAGCCTCCAGACGCCTCAGAGGAAAAGGGCCTCATCTCGCCTGGAGGGGAGAACCTCCTGGATTTTCTCGAGTTGCGGCTGGTGCTTTCGACTTACGACGGGGACCTCAGGGACCCGCTCTGGTGTCCTCAGGAAAGGCCAGTCCCCATGCGAGTTGCTCGGGGCCTCTCGGGATTCCTCTCCCTTCGACGCCGGGGCCTAAGACCTTGTGTGGAGTCGGTGCCGGAACCTGAGGATTCCTCTCCAGTGCTGACATGCATCTTGCGGTACTTCTGGAGTCTCCCCAGGGGAGTCAGTCCTCGTCTCGAGTGGGGGCATGCACGTTCGCTTTCCTCCCGAGCTGTAGCAGAACTGTCACCGCTTCCCTTCGCGTGGATCAAGGGATCTGTGGCTTTCCCTCGAGGCTTTCCCACGAGGCTTTCCCACGAATTTTTCCCACGAGGCTTTTCCCACGAGGCTTTCCCACAAGGCTGTCCCACGTGCCACCATCGTGTGAGTCGGTCCTCCGCGTGAATGTCGAGGCAGTGCAGGGTAAACAAGTTCCTCTGGAAAGGACTGAGACATCTGGGGGACTCTTGGAATGGTGGAACGACCCTGGAGTTCCTCTCACCTTTCTTGTGGAGCGTGCCTCCTCTTGAGATGCGACAGGTACGACAGGAATTTTTCCCGGCCAATCAGGGAAAGGATTCCCTCATCTTGAGCCAGGAGGGGGAATTGGGGCTCCTCTGGGATGTGGGTGGTACCCTGTTGATTCCTATGGAGTAGCGACGGGTCTCTCGTGGAACCTCTTGAGTTGCAGCTAGGTGTGAAGGACCCTTTGGAAGTTCCAGAGGTTAGGTGTGATTAGCGTCGAGACGCCTCAGCGGAAATGGGCCTCATCTCGCCTGGAGGTGAGAACCTAATGGATTTTCTCTAGTTGCGGCAGGTGCTCTCGACTTACGACGGGGACCTCAGGGACCCGCTCTGGTGGCCTCAGGAAAGGCCAGGCGCCATGCGAGTTGCTCGGGGGCCTCTCAGGATTCCTCTCCTTCGATGCCAGGGGCCTAAGACCTTGTGTGAGTCGGTGCCGGAACCTGAGGATTCCTCTCCAGTGTGGACATGGATCTTGGGGTACTTCTGGAGTCTCCCAAGGGGAGTTAGTCGTCGTCTTGTGTGGGGGCATGAACGTGCGCTTTCCTCCCGAGCTGTAGCAGCAGTGTCACGCTTCCCTTTGCATGGATCAAGGGATCTGTGACTTTCCCTCCTGGCTTTCCCACGAGGCTTTCCCACAGGGCTGTTTCATGTGCCATCGTGGTGTGAGTCGATCTTCGCTAGAAATTCGAGGCAGTGCAGGGAAATCAGGTTTCCCTGAAATGGACTGAGACATCTGGGGGACTCTGGGAATGGTGGCACGACCCTGGAGTTCCTCTCGCCTTTCCTGGGGAGAGCGCCTCCTCTTGAGATGCGCCAGGAACGCCAGGAATTCTTTCCTGACTACGCAGGGAAAGGATCCCTCCCTCTCGATCTAGCAGGCGGAAACGGGGCTCCTCTGGATGTGGGCGGGTCTCTGGTGCTTCCTCTCATGTGGAGACGGGGTATGTCGGGGAACTTCTTGAGTTGCAGCAAGGGTGTGAAGGACCCTTTGGAAGTTCCAGAGGTTAGGTGTGATTAGACTCGAGACACCTCAGCGGAAATGGGCCTCATCTCGCCTGCAGGGGAGAACCTCCTGGATTTTCTCGAGTTTCAGCAGGTGCTCTCCAGTTACGACCGGGACTTATGTAACCCGCTCTGGTCCACTCAGGAAATGCCAGTAGACTTGCGAGTTGCTAAGGGGGCCTCTCGGGATTCCTCTCCGGTCGATGACGGGGCCTAAGACCTTGTTTGGCAGTCGGTGCCCGAACCTGAGGTTTCCTCTCCAGTGCTAACATGGATCTTGGGGTACTACTGGAGCCTCCACAGGGGAGTCATCTTCGTCTCCAATGGGGGCATGCACGTGCGCTTTTCTCCGAGCATTAGGAGCAGAGTCAATTTTCCCGTTGGGTTGATCAAGGGGTTTCTTGTTTTCCCTCGAGGCTTTCCCAGGAGGCTTTCCCACGAGGCTTTCCCACAGGGCTGTCCCACGTGCCACCATCGTGTGAGTCGGTCCTCCGCGTGAACGTCGAGGCAGTGCAGGGTAAACAAGTTCCTCTGGAAAGGACTGAGACATCTGGGGGACTCTTGGAATGGTGGAACGACCCTGGAGTTCCTCTCACCTTTCTTGTGGAGCGTGCCTCCTCTTGAGATGCGACAGGTACGACAGGAATTCTTTCCCCGGCCAATCAGGGAAAGGATCCCTCACATTGAGCTAGGAGGGGGAATTGGGGCTCCTCTGGATGTGGGTGGTACCCTGGTGATTCCTATGTAGTGGCGACGGTCTCTCGTGGAACTTTCTTGAGTTGCAGCTATGGTGTGAAGGACCCTTTGGAAGTTTCCAGAGGTTAGGTGTGATTAGCCTCGAGACGTCTCAGTGGAAATGGGCCTCATCTCACCTGAAGGGGAGAATCTCCTTCATTTTCTCCGAGCTGTGGCAGGTGCTCTCGACTTACGATGGGGACCTCAGGGACCCGTTCTGTTGGCCTTAGGAAAGACCAGTCCCCATGCGAGTTGCTAGAGGGCCTCTTCGGATTCCTCACCGGTACATGCCGGGGCCCAAGACCTTGTGTGGAGTGGGGGCCAGAACCTGAGTATTCCTCTCCAGTGCTGACATGTTTTGGGATACTTCTTGAAGTCTCCCAAGGGGAATCAGTCCTCGTCTCGAGTGGGGCATGCGCATGCGCATCCCTTCCTCCCGAGCTGTAGCAGCAGTGTCATGCTTCCCGTCGCGTGGATCAATGGATCTGTGGCTTTTTCCTCTAGGCTTTTCCTAGAGGATTTCCCACGAGGCTTTCCCACAGGGCTGTCCCCCGTGCCACCGGTGGTGTGAGGCGATCCTCGGCATGAAAGTTTAGGCACTCTGTAAAAACAAGATCCTCTGGAATGGACTGAGACATCTGGGGACGCTTGAAATGGTCCACGACCATGGAGTTCCTCTCTCCTTCCTGTGGAGAGCGCCTCCACCTGAGATGCGACGGGAATGCGGAAGTTCTTTCCCGACCAAGCAGGGATAGGATCCCTCATCTCTAGCTAGGAGGATGAATCGGGGCTACTCTGGATGTGGGCAGGACCCTCGTGTTTCCTCTCGAGTGGAGATGGGAATGTCGGGGAACTTCTTGAGTTGCAGGCAAGGGTGTGAAGGACCCTTTGGAAGTTCCAGAGATTAGATGTAATTAGCCTCGAGACACCTCATTGGAAATGGGCCTCATCTCGCCTGGAGGGGAGAACCTCCTGGATTTTCTCGAGTTGCGGCAGGTGCTCCCGACTTACGCCGGGGACCTCAGGGACCCGCTCTGGTGGCTTCATCAAAGGCCAGTCCCCATGCCAGATGCTGGGGGGCTTCTCTTGATAACTCTCCCTGTTGATGCCCGGGCCGAACAACTTGTGTGGATTACGGGGCCGGGAACCTGAGGTTTCCTCTGCAGTGCTGACATGGATATTGGGGTTCTTCTGGAGTCTCCCCTGGAGAGTCAATCCTCCTCTCATGTGAGGGCACGCACGTCTGCTTTCCTCCCGAGCTGTAGCAGCAGGGTCACGCTTTCCCGTCGTGTGGATCAAGGGATCTGTGGCTTTCCCTGGAGGCTTTTCCCACGAGGCTTTTCTCACAGGGCTTTCCCTCGTGCCACCGTGGTGTGAGTTGATCCTCAGCGTGAAAAGTCGAGGCAGTGGCAGGGAAAACAGGTTCCTCTGGATTGGACTGATGCTGGGAGCCAGTATGAGGACACCCGCCCGTGATAACGTCATGAGGAAGAAAGCTGACATAGGCATGGTGTGTTCAGACTTCAGGGACCCCTCTGGAAGTTCCTACGCACATACCCCAACAAAAATCTGCCGGCTTTTTTGCTCTGGCTTTTTCCACTCTTCTGACATTTTCTGGAAAAAGTCAATTCAAGGCTTTAGTCTTCAGCATTTGAAAGAGTGTTTCAATCCAAAAACCCCTCTGAATGCTTTCTAGCCTGCCTGCAGGACTCGTACAGCTGGGCATGTGATTGTTTGAGGCCTCCTTTCCCCAGGAGGCACAGGAAGCTTAAAGCATCCTAGGAATGTAGGGGCATCCGAGGAGTCAAAATCTTTATAATAGGACTGATTAAAAGTTTCATTTTTTGGGTCAATGCTTGCTGCTAAATTTTCATATCCTTTATTTTTAGATAGAGTTGGTATATTAAAAAAACAAGTAGTAGACCTGGTATTAGCAACATTAGATCTTTGAGTTAAGTACCTTCTTTGTTATAACCCACTGCACCTTTGTTTTATAGAGATGTAACTTTAATGCTTTAAGGAAATGCAGATTAAAGAAAAACACTTCAGAGGAAACAAAAATTAACATTCATTAAGGAAGAGAGCCAAAAAGTGTTTAACAAGCCTCTTGGCCAGAAGATAATGTAAATCACCAGAGACCTTTTGTATACAAAATGATGTACAGAAAGAGTCTGGGGTGCGAACGCTACATAATTTTGTGTTACCCATTGAACTCAATGTTTTATCAAAAGTATAAAAGGCTTTATGAACAATAAAGGATGGGGCCAGTTTCTCGGACCAGTTTCTCGAACTAGTCTCTCGGCCTGGTTTCTTGAGACTCAGGCTCCCCCCGTGTCTTTTTCTCTCTTTCTTCTTCTCTCCCTTTCCTTCTCTCTGCTTTTTACTTTAACTTCAGGCTGAATCTCCACCAGGGGCGCGGAGGCTCGCCAGGTCTACTTACTCGCCTGGCTGTTAAGACCTGCACGAAAGGGAGCTTAAGGTGTGGCACCCTTAGATATTCAAGCAGGGGCTGGTGGCCCAACGTAGATGGTGAAAATTCCTTGTCTGGAATTTTATTGGCCTTCCACGTAAACCAAGCTATTCAGCCCTTTTCCTCCAGTTAATCTTCTTACTACCCTATAATTTCTTAATCTAATCTTACATTAATAAATAAAAAAGACTTTCCACGACAACGCCGTCCATCCGTCGAATTCCCTGGATCCAGCGGGGCTGGACCCCGGCAGACTGAGATATCTGGGGGACTCTTGGAATGGTGGCACGACCCTGGAGTTCCTCCGCCTTTCCTGTGGAGAGCGCCTCCTCATGAGATGCGACGGGAACACCGGGAATTCTTTCCCGAACATGCAGGGAAAGGATACCTGACCTCGAGGTATGAGGCGGAAACGGGGCTCCTCTGGATGTGGGCGGGATTCTCGTGCTTCCTCTCGAGTGGAGTCAGGTATGTCGGGGAACTTCATTCAGTTGCAGCAAGGGTGTGAAGGACCCTTTGGAAGTTCCAGATGTTAGGTATGGTTAGCCTCGAGACGCCTCACAGGAAAAGGGCCTCATCTTGCCTGGAGGGGAGAACCTCCTGGATTTTCTCGAGTTGCGGCAGGTGCTCTTGACTTACAAGGGGGACCTCAGGGACCCGCTCTGGTGGCCTCAGGAAAGGCCAGTCCCCATGCGAGTTGCTCTAGGGCCTCTCGGGATTCCTCTCCCGTCGATGCCGGGGCCTAAGACCCTGTGTGGAGTCGGTGCCGGAACCTGAGGTTTCCTCTCCAGTGCTGACATGGATCTTGGGGTACTTCTGGGAGTCTCCCCAGGGGAGTTAGTGGTCGTCTTGTGTGGGGGCATGAACGTGCGCTTTCCTCCCGAGCTGTAGCAGCAGTGCAACGCTTTCCCTTCGCGTGGATCAAGGGATCTGTGGCTTTCCCTCGAGGCTTTCCCACCGAGGCTTTCCCACAGGGCTATCCCACGTGCCATCGGGGTGTGAGTCGATACTCGGCTAGAAATTCGAGGCAGTGCAGGGAAATCAGGTTTCCCTGAAATGGACTGAGATATCTGGGGGACTCTGGGAATGGTGGCACGACCCTGGAGTTCCTCTCGCCTTTCCATGTGGAGAGCGCCTCCTCTTGAGATGCGACAGGAACGCCGGGAATTCTTTCCCGACCACGCAGGGAAAAGGATCCCTCCTCTCGAGCTAGGAGGCGGAAACGGGGCTCCTCTGGATGTGGGGCGGGTCTCTGGTGCTTCCTGTCGAGTGGAGACGAGTATGTCGGGGAACTTCTTGAGTTGCAGGCAAGGGTGTGAAGGGTCCTTTGGAAGTTCCAAAGGTTTAGGTGTGATTAGCCTCGGAGACGCCTCAGCGGAAATGGGCCTCATCTCGCCTGGAGGGAGAACCTCCTGGATGTTCTCAAGTTGCGGCAGGTGCTCTCGACTTACGATGGGGTCTTCAGGGACCCACTCTGGTGGCCTCAGTGAAAGGCCAGTCCCCATGCGAGTTGCTCGGGGTCCTCTCGGGATTCTTCTCCCGTCGATGCCGTGGCCTAAGACCTTGTGTGCCAGAACCTGAGGATTACTCTCCCAGTGTTGACATGGAACTTGGGGTACTTCTGGAGTCCTCCCAGGGGAGTTTAGTCGTCGTCTTGAGTGGGGACATGCACCGTGCGCTTCCTCCCGAGCTGCAGCAGCAGTGTCAGGCTTCCCTTCGCGTGGATCAAGGGATCTGTGGGCTTTCCCTCGAGGCTTTCCCACGAGGCTTTCCCACAGGGCTGTCCCACGTGCCACCGTGGTGTGAGTCGATCCTCGGCTTGAAAGTCGAGGCAGTTCAGGGAAAACAGGTTTCCCTGGAATGGACTGAGACATCTGGGGGACTCTGGGAATGTGGCACGACCCTGGAGTTCCTCCTCGCGTTTCCTGTTGAGAGAGCCTCCTCTTGAGATGCGACGGGAAGGCCGGGAATTCTTTCCCGACCACGCAGGGAAAGGATCCCACCTCTCGAGCTATGCGGCGGAAACTGGCTCCTCTGGATGTGGGCGGGACTCTCGTTTCTTCCTCTCGACTGGAGATGGGTATGTCGGGGAACTTGTTGAGTTGCAGCAAGGGTGTGAAAGACCCTTTGGAAGTTCCAGAGGTTAGGTGAGATTAGCCTCAAGACGCCTCAGCTAAAATGGGCCTCATCTGGCTTGGAGGGGAGAACCTCCTGGATTTTCTCGAGTTGCGGCAGGTGCTCCTAGACTTACGATGGGCCCTTAGGGACCCGCTCTGGTGGCCTCAGGAAAGGACAGTCCCCATGCGAGTTGCTCTGGGGCCTCTCGAGATTTCCTCTCCCGTCGATGCCGGGGCCTAAGACCTTGTGTGGAGTCGGTGTCAGAACCTGAGGATTCCTCTCCAGTGCTGATACGGATCGTTGGGGTACTTCTGGAGTGTACCCACAGGGAGTCAGTCCTCGTCTCGAGTGGGGGCATGCACGTGCGCTTTCCTCCCGAGCTCTAGCAGCAGTGTCACGTTTCCCGTCGCTGTGGATCAAGTGATCTTTGGCCTTTCCCTTGAGGCTCTCCCACGAGGCTTTCCCTGGAGACTTTCCCCCAGGGATGTCCCACGTGCCACCGATGGTGTGAGTCGATCCTCGGCTTGAAAGTCGCGGTAATCGAGGGAAAACAGTTTTCCCTGGAATGGACTGAGACATCTGGTGGACTCTGGAATAGTTGAACGACCCTGGAGTTCCTCTCGCCTTTCCTGTGGAGAGCGCCTCCTTTTGAGATGCGCCGGGAAAGCCGGGAATTCTTTCCCGGACCACACAGGGAAAGGATCCTTGCTCTCGAGCTAGGAGGCGGAAACAGGGCTCCTCTGGATGTGGGCGGGACTCTCCTGCTTCCTCTCGAGTGGAGACAGGTATGTCGGGGAACTTCTTGAGTTGCAGCCAGGGTGTAAAAGTTCCCTTTGGAAGTTCCAGAGGTTAGGTGTGATTAGCCTCGAGACGCCTCAGCGGAAATGGGCCTCATCTCACCTGAAGGGGAGAACCTCCTGGACTTTCTATAGTTGCGGCAGGTGCTCTCGACTTACGACGGGGACCTCAGTGGACCCACTCTGGTGGCCTCAGGAAAGGCCAGTCCCCATGCGAGTTGCTCGGGGCGCCTCTCGGGATTCCTCTCCCGTCGATACCAGGGCCTAAGACCTTGTGTGGAGTCGGTGCCGGAACCTGAGGATTCCTCTCCAATGCTGACATGGATATTGGGGTACTTCTGGAGTCTCCCCAGGGGAGTCAGTCCTCGTTTCGAGTGGGGGCATGCACGTGCGCTTTTCATCCCGAACTGCAGCAGCAGTGTCACGCTTCCCTTCGCGTGGATCAAGGGATCTGTGGCTTTCCCTCGAGGCTTTCCCACGAGGCTTTCCCACAGGGCTGTCCCACGTGCCACCGTGGTGTGAGTCGATCCCCGCTTGAAAGTCGAGGCAGTACCAGGAAAACAGGGTTCCCTGGAATGGACTGAGACATTTGGGGGACTCTGGGAATGGTGGAACGACCCTGGAGTTCCTCTCGCCTTTCCTGTCGAGAGCGCCCCCTCCTGAGATGCGACGGGAAGGGCGTTAATTCTTTCCCGACCACGCAGGGAAAGGATCCCTCCTCTCGAGCTAGGAGGCAGGAAACGGGGCTCCTCTGGATGTGGGCGGGACTCTTGTGCTTCCTCTATATAGGAGACGCGTATGTCGGGGAACTTCTTGAGTTGCAGCAAGGATGTGAAGGACGTTTTGGAAGTGTCAGAGGTTAGGTGTGATTAGCCTGGGGACGCCACAGAGGAAATGGGCCTCATTTCGCCTGGAGGGGAGAACCTCCTGGATTTTCTCGAGTTGCCGCAGGTGCTCTCCACTTACGTCGGGGACCTAGGGACCCGCTCTGGGGGCGTCAGGAAAGGCCAGTCCCCATGCGAGTTGCCTCGGTGGCCTCTCGGGGATTCCTCTCCCGTCGATGCCGGTTCCTAAGATCTTGTGTGGAGTGGGTGCCGGAACCTGAGGATTCCTCTCCAGTGCTGACATGGATCTTGGGGTACTTCTGGAGTCTCCCCAGAGGAATCAGTCCTCGTCTCGAGTGGGGGCATGCACGTGTGCTTTCCTCCCGAGCTGCAGCAGCAGTGTCACGCTTCCCTTCGGGTGGATCAAGGAATCTGTGGCTTTCCCTCGGGGCTTTCCCATGAGGCTTTCCTCAAGGCTTTCCCACAGGGCTGTCCCACGTGGCCACCGTGGTGTGAGTCAATCCTCGCGTGAAAGTCGAGGCAGTGCAAGGAAAACAGGTTTCTCTGGAAAGGACTGAGACATCTGGGGTACTCTTGGAATGGTGGAACAGACCATCGGTGCTACCTCTCGGTTTTACTGTGGAGAATGCCTCCTCTTGAGATGGGACGGGAACACCGGGAATTATTTCCCAGCCAAGCAGGGATAGGATCACTCCTCTAGCTACGAGGTGGAAACGGGGCTCCTCTGGATGTGGGCGGGACCCTCGTGCTTCCTCTCAAGTGGAGATGGGTATGTTGGGGAACTTTTGAGTTGCAGCAAGGGTGTGAAGGACCCTTTGGAAGTTCCAGAGGTTAGGTGTGATTAGCCTCGAGACGCCTCAGTGGAAATAGGCCTCATCTGGCTTGGAGGGGAGAGCCTCCTTGATTTTCTCGAGTTGCGGCAGGTGCTCTCTCGTCTTCCGACGGGGACCTCAGGGACCCGCTCTGGTGACCTTAGTAAATGCCAGTCCCCATGCGAGTTGCTTGGGAGCCTGCCGGGATTCCTCTCCCGTGGATGCCGGTACCTAATATCTTGTGTGGAGTCTGTGCCGGAACCTGAGGATTCCTCTCCATGACTGACATAGATCTTGGGGTTATTTTTGAATCTCCCTAGGAGAGTTAGTCCTCGGCTCGAATGGGGGCATGCAATGGTGCTTTCCTCCCGTGCTGTAGCAGCAGTGTCACGCTTCCCGTCGTGCCGGGAGCCAGTGTGAAGAAGCCCGCCCGTGACAAGGTCATGAGGAAGGAAGCTGACATGCGCAAGGCGTGCTCAGACTTCAGGGACCCCTCTGGAAATTCCTAAGCATGTACCCCAAAAAAATCTGCCGGCTTTTGTGCTCTGCTTTTCCACTCTTCTGACATTTTCTGGAAAATGTCAATTCAGGGCTTTAGTCTTCTTCATTTGAAAGAGTGTTTCAATTAAAAACCCCTCTGATGGCTTTCTAGCCTGCCTGCAGGACTCGTACAGCTGCGCATTTGATTGTTTGAGGCCTCCTCACCACAGGAGGCAAAGGAAGCTTAAAACATCCTAGGAATGTAGGGGCTTCTGAAGAGTCTAAATCTTTAGAATAGGACTGATGAAAAGTTTCATTTGTTGAGTCAATGCTTGCTGCCAAATTTTCATATCCTTTATTTTTAGATATAGTTGTATAGAAAAACAAGTAGTAGACCTGGTATTAGCAACACTAGATCTTTGAGTTAAGTACCTTCTTTGTTATATCCCACTGCACCTTTGTTCTATAGAGATGTAACTTTAATGCTTTAAGGAGATGCAGATTAAAGAAAAACACTTGAGGGGAAACAAAATTAACATTCATTAAGGAAGAGAGCCAAAAAGTGTTAACAAGCCTCTTGGCCAGAAGATAATGTAAATCACCTGAGACCTTTTGTATACAAAATGATATACGGAAAGAATCTGGGTTGCGAATGCTACATAATTTTGTGTTACCCATTGATCTCTGTGTATCAAAGGCCTTCTGAACAATAAAGGAGGGGGGCCAGTTTCTCGGGCCAGCTTCTCGAACTAGTTCTCGGCCTGGTTTCTTGGGACTCTGGCTCCCCCGTGTTTTTCTCTCTCTTTTCTTCTCTCCCTTCCCTCTCTCTGCTCTTTAACTTCAGGCTGAATCTCCACCTGGGGCGC
>NW_017190677.1:0-11169 GCF_001704415.2 Capra hircus | reverse complement strand
GAAATCAAAACAAGGATGATTATGAAAGCAAAGCCAACAATCATGGATAGGCCATGGAAGCCCGTGGCTGTCACGAGTGTTGACTTGTATCCTTCATCTGAGGTTGTTAAAAGTGCGTGGTAAAATCCAGAGGTTTGCAGCAGTGGTAACCTCCTGAGCAGACTGAAATCCAAAGGGTTTCCAGAATATCCTGACGATTTCCATCTACTAGGCTGTGGTGAGCTCAAGCAATACATACTCCAGAGGACAGAAGACAGACGTCTACTGCACTTAGGGAGAAAGGGAATGTTGCTGCTCGCCCTAGTACAAGTGTAGAAGCAACACCTCGGTGATTCGATCTTTAAAGACTCCATACATATGAGAAAGACTGGTATGAATAATCCTTCAGAAGCGCCTTCTCAGACCTCCTCCCATCATAAGCACAAGCATAATGAAAACACTGAGTTTTCATGGGCTCACGCAAAATTAGACTCACTTATGACTTTGCTTTGAGAAGAGTTGAACTACTCATTGTTTAAGAGAAATGACCCTTTCTTCTCTGAAGACTTGTGAATCATTCATAGGGTGTGGTGAATAAACTACTTAAGGATCTAATCCATAAAAATGCGATAGGCTAAGCACAGAGATGTTTTTCTCCCTTTCTCAAAGGATGGAACATTTTGTATTTGCACTGACTTTATGTCTTGACTTCATGTACAATTAGATATTGATTTTTTTAGTTGACATACAATAGGACTAAAAATATCGATATAATACTGATAACTCATGTTGGTATGTGTGGTTGTCACATAGGATTCACAGGAGATTTAGATTCACAGTTGTCAACGTAAAGGATGAATGCTATTTAGCTTCTTCGTGACTCTAGACCACGAATGAAGAGTTTTCCTCAACATATTTCACTGAGGGAAATACAAGGATGATAGGCATAATACTATGCTTCGACTCACGGATATCGAAGCATTGTTCACAATACAGATCTGATTTTCGAAATCAGGGTTCTTTCAGTGTCCTTGAACAGCATTTGTTTTTCTGGATACAGAAGAAAAAACTCATGAGTATCAAACTGGTTCCCAGAAAACATGTGTATGAATTGTTATCTTCCTGAACCAGGGATCAAACCCACATCACTTCCACCTCCTGCACTGGTAGGCAGAGTATTTCTTGATCAACTGCGCCACCTGGGAATCGACATACATTTCAAGGACCACTGCCATCAGCTTCTACTGTTCATGACCAAACTAGGAGAAACAACATTGGAAGAAGGACTCATAAGGGTACTCATAGGAAGTACTCATAAGTCAAGGAACCGTTCTACTGGGTCCTCTCGTTATTACTGGGACAAGTCAGTTCCTCCGATGATGATGGGTATAACTGAAAAATTATTACAAATGCATGGGATGCGATGTCTACATGATAAATGTGTTCCTCTTATACTATTGCTTCAGGGATGTCTACTTCCGCATGAACGACTGCACTACAAGGGATGCCTGCTATTCCAGCTCAAGCAACAGATAGTCAAAGTGCAGATCATTGTCCTTTGTTGAAAATAATCAGCAGTTTGTCAACATAGGGAACATGCCGGAGGAACCCTTGGATGGAACTCTAAAAACAGGTTGGGCCCTCTTTGCCAGGCCCTGCGATAAAATACAAATCAGAAAAAGAAAAATAGCATCGGTTTTGTCAGGACTTCCTCATCTTTTCTTTCTCGGTAGCAGGAAGCAGACATTGAGGCCAGAGGACTGCAGGATTTCATTGTGAACTAACGTTGGGTGGGGTGGAGGCTCATCACTCTAGTAAGAATGTGGCTCACTAAAACGGAATTTCATTCACTTCATGGACATAGAGTTCTAGAATCCTTCATTAAGGAATTCAAGAAAGCTATATTTCCTTACACCTTCACAATCTCTTGGTTTACAAGAATGTCAATTGCTAGTCCAGCACTTATACAATGAGTGTTACAGGTAGTATGAGTGTATAAATGATGACGAGCAATGACAGGAAGTTTATTTATTCTCTGTTTGAATTCTTGATTTTTTATATAATTTTTTATAATATCCTTACAGATGTAAATATTTTAGTGACATGTATAAATACACGTTGAGTAGTGCTATGATAACTCATAGTGTTGCCACATAAATATCATGGTTATTATGTGCTTTTCATATATTCCTTTGGAGATTCTCTTGCATTATACATCATCATAAGATATTTAATAGTTTCCTAAACTGTACAGTAGGTCCTTGTGGCTTCTTTTATATATGGTAATGTATTTGTTAATAATTCAAACAAAAACTGGTACACAAATATTCATAGTGACATTCACAATAGCTCAAAGGTAGAACTCATTCAAGTGTCCGTTGGTGGGAGACTGAATATGCAACGCAAGGTATATTCAGAAGCTTGAACGGTATTCCACCATACAAAAAAGTACATTAAATGGTGCTGCCACTCTGCAAGACATTACACAAATGACTCCAAAACGAACACGTGGAAGAAATACATAGTTCGATTCCAATTCATGCTATGTACCCAAAAGGATTGGGAAGGGGGCTGAAAAAAATGGATACTCCTTCCGTCATACTCACAACAGCATGATTCACACTGGCAAACAAACAGAAGCAATCGAAGTGTCCATGGCAGCCAATTCCATAAACAAACTGTGGTATACACACAATGGAATCTGATTCGGCCCTTCAAAGTCAGTAATTCTGACAATGCGACAATGTGGACAAACCTTATGGTCATTAGATTAAGTGAAATAAACCAGACCAAAAAAAAAAGACAAACGTTCTGTGATTCCGCTCATATGAGATATCCAAACAAGTCAAATCTGTCAGAAATAGCAGAAAGTGATTCCGACCGATCGAAAAAGAGTTCATGTTTCATGGACCTCAGTTTCCCTTGGAAAAACTGACTTCCCATCATATCTCCAAAACCAATTAGACAAATAACTGGAAGCTATATCCAGTCAAATGAATGTAGACATAATGTTACAGTGTACACCAAACTCACTCAAACTTCTCAACAGACAAAAGGCAAAACTGTATCTGTGGCACCTCAGCTTAGCTTAAAACTGTATCTACGGTACCTCACTTCTGCTTATAAAATTTAACAACAACAACAACACACTAAAGGCTATCCAAAAAAGGATAGAAAACACATATAACATCAACTTTAAAAAATTAGAAATTGAAACGGTGAAAAACCTTATTCACAAAACTTAAACACAAGCCACAGGAAACTATATTTATAAAATAGATATCTGATAAAGGATTGTTCTCCAAATATACCAAAAAATCTAGAACAATCTCATAAAATATGTATACACCTAAACACCTGGCCTACAAAAATATAAAGATAGTAAATAAGCCTATCAAAAAGACTCAAAACCACATAGCATTAGGAAATGACAAACTAAAATAACAGTGAGGTAGCACTGCACACCTATTAGATCCAGTCAACTCAAGAAAAGGGGGTAGGGCACAGCTTCTCCGGTGGCTCAGTGGTAAAGAATCTGCCTGACAATGCAAGACACTCTAGTTCGATCCCTTACCCCAGAAGATCCCACAAGCCACAGAGAAACATAGCTGGATTTTTCCACAGCTAAACAAGGCTCACCTGTGACCTGAATCCTTCATGTCCAGCACTTACTAAACAGCTTTGAAAACATGTCCAGACAAAAAAGGATCGCATGATTATATACAACAGCTCGACTTGGAATCACTACAAACTTTCAAATATCAGGATGTCTTCAGTAGATGACAGTGTAAACAAATGGGGATACATGCAAAGTGAAGGGGAGCAAATGCTACCAAAAATATACCACCTCAGCATGAGGATTAGTTGGACCCAATTAACTTTTATTTTTTTAGAGGACACATGATCATCTCTGAAACCCAAGTTCAAGACAGCTCTTCTGTGAGTCACATTTACCAGAGAAATCTCATTTCAAAGGAATCCTCTCTATATGCCAGATAGAAGGATGAGACACAGTCTTTTGAAACTCTTTTTTCTTTTCTATCGATAGGGAAAGCTAAGCCGTAAATCTGCACAGCCACCATACCCTTCCTTTCCTTTGGTTGTATTTTTTTAAATATTTGTTTCTGTTTTCATTTGGCTGCGCCAGGTCAACCTTCATTGAGGCAAGCCAGATATTTAGCTACAGCATGCAAATTCTCTGTTGTGGCATGGGAGATCTAGTTCTTGGATCAGGAAATGAACCTGGGCCTCCTTCTTTGGGAGTGTCCAGTCTCAGCCACTGGACCACCAGGAAGTGCCTGTTTTGTTTTCAGATGAAGATGGAATCTAAGGTGATATCTTGGGCCATTTCAGTCACTGACTCAGTTTCCTGAGTTTGTCCAAAGCACGCACAAGGTGCACATTATTAAACTGGTTTGCAAAACAAGAAAAGGTTGTCTGCTACAACACTGTATGCTTACAAATATCTAAATGGTAAATGGCATAGTATTGATTTTCATTACTATGGGGGAGAAAGAATGCAGGATTCATACATGTTACAACACGAATAAATATTCAAACCATCTTCAGTGAAAAAAAAATCCACATAGAAAAGGCCACCCAGAACCCTTATTCACCATGTCTGCTTTCAATCCATCAAGTTTGTCCAAATAACTGAAAATCTCAGTAACACTCTAAATAAAGAAAAAAGGATGAAGATGGAAACAAAAGATATATTCATACACTTGAACATTGCAAAGTGGAAGTGGGGCGGTGGATTACATTATAACGTAGATACCATATGATTTCCTGATTTTGGAGATTATGTGCTGGTTCTGCAGAAGGTACCCATTTTGGATAAAACACATAGAGTCTTTTAGATGATGTGGCAAATGCTAGCACTTGTTCCCATTGCTAGGCATTTTCTGTACATTTTAAATGACTGGAAAGTATACTAGGTTTCAAAACAACCATGTCAATACCACAAAAGAAATTTAGAGTAGACAGGCAGGAAGCTTTCTGATACAGGCCAAGACTTACCCAGACGAAGTTCAAGGGAAGCTGCGATGCTCACTGCCCTTGAAGGAGTCCACGTGGAATGAAGAAGTACTGTGGGAAGTCTCTTAGTAACCACCATGTCTTGGGTCCTCTGGATGACCTACTGCAGGAGAAACAGATGTTACAGATAAAACGTTCCACATCACTTCACAAAATGTTGTTAGACTACTTTCAGTAAAGCTGAATCATTTGGGATCAATTTACAATCATATAATAGACTACCATTTACAGTCCAAAAATCACTTGCATTTCTAGACACTCATAACAATCAGAAAAAAAAAATTAAGAAACTCCCACTTAAATAAAACATCTAGCAACAAACTTAATCAAGAACATAAAAGACCAGTAGTCAGAAAACTAGAAAGCACTGATAAAGAAACCAAAGAAAACACAAATACACAGAAAACTATTCCACGCTCATGCACTGGAACAATGAGGAATTAAAAGGTCCATTCCAACCAAAGTCATCAACAAATACACGGACTGCAATCACAAAATAACATTCAATGGCATTTTTCACAGAAATAGAAATATTCCTCATATTAGACTGCTACTGTTGACCAGGACCTTAAACGGCCAAAAAGACTCTGAGAAAGAGGAACACAGCTGGAGGCATCTTCCTAACCCTCTTCAAACTACATCACGGAGCTGTAGTGACCACCACAGTGAGGAACTGGCAGGAACACAGACACATGGACTCCAGGAGAGAATAGAGAGCCCAGAAACGAACCCACATGTACATGGTCAGTTCCTGAAAATCAAACCAGGAACGAGCGAAGAGGAAAGGACAGTCTTCTCAAGAAACAGTGACAGGAAAACGGCCACCTACACGGAAGAACATCAGTGTTCATCCTCTACATCATCTAACGCAAATCGAACTGAAAACCCACCGCTTTGCACACGGAGCTCTTTCCCCCTGAGTCCTCCGAGATGGACCTCCAGTCAGCCCTCAGCTGGACACAGGAAACGTCTACTCCGTCCTCATTTTTTCGCTCTTGCAGCGCCTCCCTGCTGGTGGGCACTGAGGCAACCCTGCTCCTCTCAGCCTGGATGCAGCCCTGTTATCCAGAAGCCTGAGCCCTGATGGTCCTGAGGAGACAAAGCTCCCGCCAGCTGCTCACGGGGCAGAGCCTAAAGGCAAAGCGTCCTGCGCCCGCGGGTCAGAGGGGGCTTTGGCGCCCCCCCTGCGGGCCACAGGAGAAGAGCGGGCAGCCCGGCGCTCACAGACCTCAGAGGGCTCACCCAGAAGCAGCTCTGCTGCGAGCACTCAGACTGGAAGCCCAAACTGAAATGGAGCAGAATAGCTCCATGACCCTCCGCAAAACATGGCTAAGGAACAATCAGAGCCTGTATGGAATGCAGCCATAAAAAGGAACACATGTGAGTTTGTTCTAATAAAGGGGAGGGAAGTCAGTCAAAGAGAGAAAAACATGGAATCTAGAAGGATGGTACTGACGAGTCTGTTCACAGAGCAGCAATGGAGGTGCAGACATAGAGAACAGACTTACAGACGAGGGTGGGGAACAAGAGGGAGAGGGTGAGATGAATGGAGAGAGCAGCATGGATGCAGGTACACCAACCTTTGTAAATAGACAACCAATGGGAATTTGCTGTATGATTCAGGGAACTCAAACTGGGGCTCAGTAGTAACCTAGAGAGGTGGGAATGCGTGCGAGGTGGGAGGGAGATTCCAGAGCAAGAGGACATAGGTACACCTATGGTCAATTCATGTGGATGTATGACAAATCAAACCAATATTGTAAAGCAATGATCAAAACTAAAAAGAAATAACTGTTTAAAAAAAATATGAACATACACACAAACTTTGCAACAAGGTAACTCCATTTTAAAAACTATTGAAATTTTAGAAAACTACAAACGTTCTACATGACCTTCGGTCTGGTGATCAGGTCTAACATACACAAAAACAAGCCAACTTACCCAATTATGAATACAAATGAGTTAACACATTGCCTTTTATCATTTCATACATTTACCCTGTGGAGGACCTTACTCGAGAGAACCAAAAAGAAACTGCTAAATGAACCACGGACCACCCACCCTGGCCAGGCAACAGAGAAAAGAAAACACTTGCAGGAGTCATCTCACAACAGGAGGTCCTGGGAAGGAACAAGGAACGAACAAGCTACCACCAACCAGAATTCTGGAGAGGTCAGGAGATGGGAGGCTCCAGTTCAGAGGTCCTACCAACCTCCCAGGATGCACTTCGCTGGAATCCATCTCGGCTGAGTGATGCGTGTGCCCCAAGAAGGATCCCAATTCAGAATGCCTGGCAAGAGACAAACCAGAAATGAACCCGATGACCATAAAACCTGAGAGTGCGAGCCACGTGACAGAGTGGTTCTCTCCGTTTCCCTCACCCTCCTGCCCTCCACCCCGGCAGCCCTTCCCAATGAAGCCTCTCGCTTGGACAGCACTCCTCTCCTCAGACAACTCATTGCCCAGTGTCAGACAAGAACTCACTCTCAAGCCCTGGAAGGGAACCCCCTTCCTTCATCAAAAGCAATATCCAGGAGAAAAGAGCTTCAAACGCTATCTTGCAGAGAAGGAAATCAGACAAGGCAATGGCAGCCCGCTCCAGTACCATTGCCTGGAGAATCCCACGGACAGAGGAGCCTGGTAGGCTGCAACCCCGGGGTCACTAAGAGTCGGACACGACTTCACTGAGTGACTTCACTTTCACTTTTCACTTTCATGTACTGGAGGAGGACATGGCAACCCACTCCAGTGTTCTTGCCTGGAGAATCCCAGGGACAGAGGAGCCTGGTAGGCTGCTGTCTATGGGGTCGCGCAGAGTCAGGCACGACTGAAGCGACGTGGCAGCAGCAGCAGAGAAGGAAATGGCACCACCTGCAGTACTCTGGTCTCAGAAATCCTAGGGACAGAGGAGCTTGGTGGGCTACAGTCCAAAAGCAGGGCATTCTGACGGGAGGAAACAGTCCCAGGGAAGCTGAGCTGCTCACCAAAGGCCCCAGAGCTTTGGATAGCACACCAGAGCTGTGGCTGAGGATTCCCAGCTGCCATGCCTCTTGATCCTGGCCTCTTTCACTAGATACGTGTGTGGAAAACTAGAATCTCAAATATGCCCTGGTGGTTCCATAGTCAAGAATCCACCTGCCAGTGCTGGAGATGCATGTGCGATCCCTAGGATGGGAAGATGCCACATCCTATGGAGCCCGTGTGCCACAACTGCCGAGCCTGTGCTCTAGATCCTGGAAGCCACGATGCCGAGTTCACATGCCGCAGCCACTGAAGCCCGTGAGCCTGTGCCCTCAACAAGAGGACACACTGCAGTGAGAAGCCTGCAAACCACTCGTTATGGCCCATGCTCACCAAAACTAGAGAAAAAGCCCACACACAAAGATGCAACACAGCCAACAATCAATAAAACTCTTTTCCTAAACAAATGCACATCTGACAAAGAAACTGTACTCGAATTGTCCAAGAACACTAGAGCAAACAAGCCCATTCATAATTGGTAACGACTGAAATAGACACCTGGCCACTGAGGGTATACTGATAGTAAACTATCATACAAAAACATACTCAAGATACTGGTGCGATGCACGCAGAGCCCCCTTTGAAAGACAATCTGACAGTTTTTTTTTTTTTTTTTTCAGTAACCACGTGGGACAAGCACTGAATTCTGTGTATGACAAGCGGTGGAAGCCAGGTATCTTACCATTGGAAGGCAAAGTTCCAGATAAACAAAAGGAAACGTTACAATGTCCATGTCGTGGTGGATCAGGTTGGAGACATCATCACAAATTACCTTTAACTGAATATGTTCAAAGGTGAGCTGGAATACATGGAGATATATCTCCATGTATTGTCAGCTGAGCATATTGAGCTCCTACATGTATGTTTTAAATATCATTCTCTAATAAAAGGGAACAGGAAACATCTCCGATGGCCTGGTGGTAAAGAAGCTGCCTACCGATGCAGGGAACACGGGTTCAATTCCTGTGTAGAAGATTCCACACGCCCAGGGGCAATGAAGCCCTTGAACAACTCTTGACGTTTGCATGCTCCAGAGCCCAAGTTCTGCACACAGAGAAAGCACTGCAATGAGAAGCCATGGCACAGCAACTAGAAGGTAGCCTCTGCTCACTACAACTAGACAAAGGAGCAATAAAGACCCAGCACAGTCAAAAATAATGTCATGTTAAAAAAAAGGACAGTTCTTTGAAGAAATGACTGAGACTAGGGGTGAGACTGTAAATATATGAGCCAGGGTCATCTTCAATTATGAGAAATTAAAGAAACTAAAGACAACTATCAAGCTGTCCAAACGGATACAAATGAATGACGACACAGTGTTATCTGTATACACCAGCAAATAACAATCTGAAAGGGAATTGAAACAAACAATTCCCCTTCAATCATGTCAACATTAATAAAAGACTTTGCTATGGATGGAATGAGGATGACAAGACTGGCACACTGGAAATGATACATGATTGCTGAAAATACCCTCAAAGCCATGGACAGAGACTCCATAGCGATGACAAGACTTCAGTTGGCAATACCGTGGAATGCATCTGCCATCTGAAATGAAGATTCAATATGAATTACAAAAGGCTGAAAGGTGGCTGCTAAACCACAAAAAGATGCCAGCATTCTTGGCCTCCAGAGGAGAATTCAATCCAGGGCAAGTGACCGAAGCTTGATGGCTCAGAGGTTTTCTGTGAAAAAGTTTGATTCAAGTAGAAAAGAGATCGAGAGAGGCTGCTGACGTAGACATTCAAAGGGGGAAGAAAGAGTACCCCCTGCTAGTCTTTAGCCAGATGTTATACAGCCACTAGCAGTCTGCTAAGGAAAGAAAGACAATGTCTCAGAGAATGGCACCAGGCCCCTCACCCACAGCATGCATTGAGATCACATTGGCAGCAGATGAGTCATCCCAGGCCAGAAAATGATGGACATGAATCTTGAAGAAAGGCAGATTTCCAAGCAAATATATAGTTTCATTCACAGAGGTTAAGAGAACCAGGTATGAGTAAGACAAACCGGTTTGTCGAGTCGTTTCTGAGCCCTTAGGGGGAACTGACCTGAAGACATTAACATACCTTAAGACAAACATTTCCATAAGAACAATGCATTGCTTAGTTCAAGGTTTGAGAAAAGTTAAATTCAGGTGGAGCCAGGAGTTGTCATGGCAACACAGAATTTTCAGAGAAACCTTCTTTTACATTTGTATCAAGATGAAAAAAAAAACCGCAGCCCTCTTTGGTCTCCTCCTGCCTCTTAAGAGAGAGAAAAAAACGTCTGACACTTGCAGTTTATTTTCTCTGTCTGGAGACCCCTGGCCTTCCTGCCTGTTATCCTCTCCAGGCCTGTAGGAAGCAATACACTCGGCTGCTTGGGAAAAGCGCGCGGGTCTGAGCTGTATGCAAAGGGGTGAAGCGGTAAAACCCTCGCCCAAAGGCGAGGCTTTTCTGCGATCGCCATTTCAGTCGGCTCCGAGACTGCAAACAAAGGGCAGAAGACATGGTTCCCTGCTCCGCCGAGTCCGAGTTCCCTTACCTGTGGTCCACAGCCCTGCGCTCTGCTCGCTGGATGCCAATCGACGGGGACCCAGGAGCCCACGAAACGAGCAGTCCCAGCTGCAATGGCGAGCCCTGAGAGCACAACTGGGGACCCCTGGCCCCGAGGCGCCGCCATGTTCACCCCGCCCAGACCGCTCCCGTGAGCCGCGCCCTGACCAGCCGCCCAGGCTCGCCCCGCCCCGAGCGCGCACGGTGCGCCCCGCCCCACGCCCCCTGCCAGGCCAGGCCCGCGGACCGCGACTGCCTCCAGGGGAAACACAAGGACAAGCAGATCCACCCCACCGAGACAACCCAAGCTTTTTCTCAGCTCATCTGTCTATGATTTAGGGATAAGAAGCAAAGATGACCTAGGACAGCCATGATATTCTATAGAGCCAGACCCTGGCGCGCAGAGGCTTGAAGAGGGCCCGGGAGCGCTGCCTGAAACAGCAAGCCTCTGTAGCATAGCGGTTAGGCAGGCTGGTAAGTCAGGCAGACTAGGGTCTGTAGGTCAGGAGTTCAAGTCCCGGGTTTAACTCTTTCCCTTTTAGGGGCGGGGGACCACAAGAGGCGGGCTTAGACCAGAAAAGTTTCTTTTGATTAA
>NW_017190676.1:0-11170 GCF_001704415.2 Capra hircus | reverse complement strand
GACGGGGACCTCAGGGACGCGCTCTGGTGGCCTCGGGAACGGCCATTCCTTGCCGAGTTACTCGGGGGCCACTCGGGATTCCTCTCCCGTCGATGCCAGGGCCTAAGACCTTGTGTGGAGTCGGTGCCAGAACCTGAGGATTCCTCTCCAGTGCTGACATGGATCTTGGGGTATTCTGGAAGTCTCCCCAGGGGAGTCAGTCCTCGTCTCGAGTGGGGGCATGCAAGTGCACTTTCCTCCCAAAGCTTTAGCAGCAGTGGTAACGCCATCCTTCGCGTGGAAACAGGGATCTGTGGCATTCCCTCGAGGCTTTCCCACGAGGCTTTCACACGAGGCTTTCCCACAGGGCTGTCCCACGTGCACCGTTGTGTGAGTCGATCCTCGGCTTGAAAGTCGAGGCAGTGCAGGGAAAACAGGTTTCCCTGGAATGGACTGAGACATCCGGGGACTCTGGGAATGGTGGCACGACCCTGGAGTTCCTCTCGCTTTCCTTTGGAGAGCGCCTCCTCTTGAGATGCGACGGGAACGCCCGGGAAATCTTTCCCGACCACGCAGGGAAAGGATCCCTCCTGTCGACCTAGGAGGCGGAAACGGGCCTCCTCTGGATGTGGCGGGACTCTCGTGCTTCCTCTCGAGTGGAGATGGGTATATCGGGGAACTTCTTGAGTTGCAGCTAGGGTGTGAAGGACCCTTTGGAAGTTCCAGAGTTTAGGTGTGATTAGCCTCTAGTTGCCTCAGCGGAAATAGGCCTCATCGCGCCTGGAGGGAAAACCTCCTGGATTTTCTCCGAGTTGCGGCAGGTGCTCTCGACTTACGATGGGGACTTCAGGGACCCGCTCTCGTGGCCTCAGGAAAGGCCAGTCACCATGCGAGTTGCTCGGAGGGCACTCTGGGGATTCCTCTGCCCGTCGATGCTGCGGGCCTAAGACCTTCTGTGGACTCAGTGCCGGAACCTGAAGATTCCTCTCCAGTGCAGACATGGATCTTGGGAACTTCTGGATTCTCCCCAGGGGCAGTCAGTCCTCGTCTCGAGTGGGGCATGCACGTGCGCTTTCCTCCCGAGCTGTAGCAGTAGTG
The DNA here is from genome assembly GCF_001704415.2 of Capra hircus. Lineage (NCBI taxonomy): Eukaryota > Metazoa > Chordata > Mammalia > Artiodactyla > Bovidae > Capra > Capra hircus. The sequence continues at coordinate 10,093 of NW_017190676.1, read as the reverse complement.
TCGCGCTTCCCTTCGCCGTGGATCAAGGGATCTGTGTCTTTCCCTCGAGGCTTTCCCACGAGGCTTTCCCACAAGGCTCTCCCACGGGCTGCCACCGTGCCCGTTGTGTGAGTCGATCCTCGGCTTGAACATCGAGGCAGTGCAGGGAAAACAGGTTTCCCTGGAATGGACTGAGACATCCAGGGGACTCTGGAATGGTGGCCACGACCCTGGAGTTCCTCTCAGCCTTTCCTGTGGAGATCGGCCTCCTCTTGAGATGCAACGGGAACGCCGGGAATTCTTTCCCGACCACGCTGGGAAAGGATCCCTCCCCTCGAGCTAGGAGGCGGAAACGGGGCTCCTCTGGATGTGGGAGGGACTCTCGTGCTTCCTCTCGAGTTGAGTCGGGTATATCGGGGAACTTCCTGAGTTGCAGCAAGGGTGTGAAGGACCCTTTGGAAGTTCCAGAGGTTAGGTGTGATTAACCTCGAGACGCCTCAGCGGAAATGGGCCTCATCTCGCCTGGAGGGAGAACCTCCTGGATTTTCTCGAGTTGCGGCAGGTGCTCTCGACTTACGACGGGGTCCTCAGGGACCCGCTGTGGTGGCGTCAGGAAAGGCCAGTCCCCATGCGAGTTGCTCGGGGCCTCTCGGGATTCCTCTCCCGTCGATGCCGGGGCCTAAGATCTAGTGTGGAGCCGGTGCCGGAACCTGAGGATTCCTCTCCAGTGCTGACATGGATCTTGGGTACTTCTGGAGTCTCCCCAGGGAGTCAGTCCTTGTCTCGAGTGGGGGCATGCACGTGCCGCTTTCCTCCCCAGCTGTTGCAGCAGTGTCACGATTCCCTTCAAGTGGATCAAGGGATCATTGGCTTTCCCTCGAGGCTTTCCCACAGGCTGTCCCACAGGGCTGTCCCACGTGCCACCGTGGTGTGAGTCGATCCTCGGCTTGAAAGTCGATGCAGTGCAGGGAAAACAGGTTTCCCTGGAATGGACTGAGACATCTGGGGGACTCTGGAATGGTGGCACGACCCTGGAGTTCCTCTCGCCTTTTCCTGTGGAGAGCGCCTCCTCTTGAGATGCGACGGGAACGCCGGGAATTCTTACCCGACCACGCAGGGAAAGGATCCCTCGTCTCAAGCCAGGAGGCGGAATCTGGGCTCCTCTGGATGTGTGCGGGACTCTAATGCTTCTTCTTGTGTGGAGACCGGTATGTCGGGGAACTTCTTGAGTTGCAGCAAGGGTGTGAAGAACCCTTTGGAAGTTTCAGAGGTTAGGTGTGATAAGCCTCGAGACACCTCAGCGGAAATGGGCCTCATCTCGCCTGGAGGGCAGAACCTCCTAGATTTTCTCGAGTTGCAGCAGGTGCTCTAGACTTACGACGGGGACCTCAGGGACCCGCTCTGCTGGCCTCAGAAAAGGCCAGTCCCCATTCGAGTTGCTTGGGGGCCTCTCGGGATTCCTCTCCCGTCGATGCCGGGGCCTAAGACCTTGTGTGGAGTCGATGCCGGAACCTGAGGATTCCTCTCCAGTGTGAAATGGATCTGGGGTACTTGTGGAGTCTCCCCAGGGAGTCAGTCCTCGTCTCGAGTGGGGGAATGCACGTGCGCTTACCTCGCGAGCTGTAGCAGCAGTGTCACGCTACCCTTCGCGTTGATCATGGGATCTGTGGCTTTCCCTTGAGGCTTTCCCCGAGGGTTTCCCACGAGGCTTTCCTACAGGGCTGTCCCACGTGCCACCGTGGTGTGAGTCGATCCTCGGCTTGAAAGTCGAGGCAGTGCAGGGAAAACAGGTTTCCCTGGAATGGACTTAGACATCTGGGGGACTCTGGGAATGGTGGCATGACCCTGGAGTTCCTCTCGCCATTCCTGTGGAGAGCGCCTCCTCTTGAGATGCGACGGGAACGCCGGGAATTCTTTCCCGAGCACGCAGGGAAAGGATCCCTCCTCTCGAGCTAGGAGGTGGAAACGGGGCTCCTCTGGATGTGGTCGGGACTCTCGTGCTTCCTCTCGAGTGGAGACGGGTATATCGGGGAACTTCTTGAGTTGCAGCAAGGGTGTGAAGGACCCTTTGCAAGTTCCAGAGGTCTGGTGTGATTAGCCTCAGGACGCCTCAGCGGAAATGGGCCTCATCTCGCCTGGAAGGTAGAACCTCCTGGATTTTCTCGAGTTGTGGCAGGTGCACTAGACTTATGACGGGGACCTCAGGGACGCGCTCTGGTGGCCTCGGGAACGGCCATTCCCTTGCGAGTTACTCGGGGGCCACTCGGGATTCCTCTCCCGTCGATGCCAGGGCCTAAGACCTTGTGTGGAGTCGGTGCCAGAACCTGAGGATTCCTCTCCAGTGCTGACATGGATCTTGGGGTATTCTGGAGTCTCCCCAGGGGAGTCAGTCCTCGTCTCGAGTGGGGCATGCAAGTGCACTTTCCTCCCAAGCTTTAGCAGCAGTGTAACGCATTCCCTTCGCGTGGAAAAAGGGATCTGTGGCATTTCCCTCGAGGCTTTCCCACGAGGCTTTCACACGAGGCTTTCCCACAGGGCTGTCCCACGTGCACCGTTGTGTGAGTCGATCCTCGGCTTGAAAGTCGAGGCAGTGCAGGGAAAACAGGTTTCCCTGGAATGGACTGAGACATCCGGGGGACTCTGGGAATGGTGGCACGACCCTGGAGTTCCTCTCGCTTTTCCTTTGGAGAGCGCCTCCTCTTGAGATGCGACGGGAACGCCGGGAAATCTTTCCCGACCACGCAGGGAAAGGATCCCTCCTGTCGACCTAGGAGGCGGAAACGGGCCTCCTCTGGATGTGGGCGGGACTCTCGTGCTTCCTCTCGAGTGGAGATGGGTATATCGGGGAACTTCTTGAGTTGCAGCTAGGGTGTGAAGGACCCTTTGGAAGTTCCAGAGTTTAGGTGTGATTAGCCTCTAGTTGCCTCAGCGGAAATAGGCCTCATCGCGCCTGGAGGGAAAACCTCCTGGGTTTTCTCGAGTTGCGGCAGGTGCTCTCGACTTACGATGGGGACTTCAGGGACCCGCTCTCGTGGCCTCAGGAAAGGCCAGTCACCATGCGAGTTGCTCGAGGGCCTCTGGGGATTCCTCTGCCGTCGATGCTGGGGCCTAAGACCTTCTGTGGACTCAGTGCCGGAACCTGAAGATTCCTCTCCAGTGCAGACATGGATCTTTGGGAACTTCTGGATTCTCCCCAGGGCAGTCAGTCCTCGTCTCGAGTGGGGGCATGCACGTGCGCTTTCCTCCCGAGCTGTAGCAGTAGTGTCGCGCTTCCCTTCGCGTGGATCAAGGGATCTGTGTCTTTCCCTCGAGGCTTTCCCACGAGGCTTTCCCACAAGGCTCTCCCACGTGCCACCGTGGTGTGAGTCGATCCTCGGCTTGAACATCGAGGCAGTGCAGGGAAAACAGGTTTCCCTGGAATGGACTGAGACATCCAGGGGACTCTGGGAAATGGTGGCACGACCCTGGAGTTCCTCTCACCTTTCCTGTGGAGATCGCCTCCTCTTGAGATGCAACGGGAACGCCGGGAATTCTTTCCCGACCACGCTGGGAAAGGATCCCTCCCTCGAGCTAGGAGGCGGAAACGGGGCTCCTCTGGATGTGGGAGGGACTCTCGTGCTTCCTCTCGAGTTGAGTCGGGTATATCGGGGAACTTCCTGAGTTGCAGCAAGGGTGTGAAGGACCCTTTGGAAGTTCCAGAGGTTAGGTGTGATTAACCTCGAGACGCCTCAGCGGAAATGGGCCTCATCTCGCCTGGAGGGGAGAACCTCCTGGATTTTCTCGAGTTGCGGCAGGTGCTCTCGACTTACGACGGGGTCCTCAGGGACCCGCTGTGGTGGCGTCAGGAAAGGCCAGTCCCCATGCGAGTTGCTCGGGGCCTCTCGGGATTCCTCTCCCGTCGATGCCGGGGCCTAAGATCTAGTGTGGAGCCGGTGCCGGAACCTGAGGATTCCTCTCCAGTGCTGACATGGATCTTGGGGTACTTCTGGAGTCTCCCCAGGGGAGTCAGTCCTTGTCTCGAGTGGGGGCATGCACGTGCGCTTTCCTCCCCAGCTGTTGCAGCAGTGTCACGATTCCCTTCAAGTGGATCAAGGGATCATTGGCTTTCCCTCGAGGCTTTCCCACAGGGCTGTCCCACAGGGCTGTCCCACGTGCCACCGTGGTGTGAGTCGATCCTCGGCTTGAAAGTCGATGCAGTGCAGGGAAAACAGGTTTCCCTGGAATGGACTGAGACATCTGGGGGACTCTGGGAATGGTGGCACGACCCTGGAGTTCCTCTCGCCTTTCCTGTGGAGAGCGCCTCCTCTTGAGATGCGACGGGAACGCCGGGAATTCTTACCCGACCACGCAGGGAAAGGATCCCTCGTCTCAAGCCAGGAGGCGGAATCTGGGCTCCTCTGGATGTGTGCGGGACTCTAATGCTTCTTCTTGTGTGGAGACCGGTATGTCGGGGAACTTCTTGAGTTGCAGCAAGGGTGTGAAGAACCCTTTGGAAGTTTCAGAGGTTAGGTGTGATAAGCCTCGAGACACCTCAGCGGAAATGGGCCTCATCTCGCCTGGAGGGCAGAACCTCCTAGATTTTCTCGAGTTGCAGCAGGTGCTCTAGACTTACGACGGGGACCTCAGGGACCCGCTCTGCTGGCCTCAGAAAAGGCCAGTCCCCATTCGAGTTGCTTGGGGGCCTCTCGGGATTCCTCTCCCGTCGATGCCGGGGCCTAAGACCTTGTGTGGAGTCGATGCCGGAACCTGAGGATTCCTCTCCAGTGTGAAATGGATCTGGGGGTACTTGTGGAGTCTCCCCAGGGGAGTCAGTCCTCGTCTCGAGTGGGGGAATGCACGTGCGCTTACCTCGCGAGCTGTAGCAGCAGTGTCACGCTACCCTTCGCGTTGATCATGGGATCTGTGGCTTTCCCTTGAGGCTTTCCCCGAGGGTTTCCCACGAGGCTTTCCTACAGGGCTGTCCCACGTGCCACCGTGGTGTGAGTCGATCCTCGGCTTGAAAGTCGAGGCAGTGCAGGGAAAACAGGTTTCCCTGGAATGGACTTAGACATCTGGGGGACTCTGGGAATGGTGGCATGACCCTGGAGTTCCTCTCGCCATTCCTGTGGAGAGCGCCTCCTCTTGAGATGCGACGGGAACGCCGGGAATTCTTTCCCGAGCACGCAGGGAAAGGATCCCTCCTCTCGAGCTAGGAGGTGGAAACGGGGCTCCTCTGGATGTGGTCGGGACTCTCGTGCTTCCTCTCGAGTGGAGACGGGTATATCGGGGAACTTCTTGAGTTGCAGCAAGGGTGTGAAGGACCCTTTGCAAGTTCCAGAGGTCTGGTGTGATTAGCCTCAGGACGCCTCAGCGGAAATGGGCCTCATCTCGCCTGGAAGGTAGAACCTCCTGGATTTTCTCGAGTTGTGGCAGGTGCACTAGACTTATGACGGGGACCTCAGGGACGCGCTCTGGTGGCCTCGGGAACGGCCATTTCCTTGCGAGTTACTCGGGGGCCACTCGGGATTCCTCTCCCGTCGATGCCAGGGCCTAAGACCTTGTGTGGAGTCGGTGCCAGAACCTGAGGATTCCTCTCCAGTGCTGACATGGATCTTGGGGTATTCTGGAGTCTCCCCAGGGGAGTCAGTCCTCGTCTCGAGTGGGGCATGCAAGTGCACTTTCCTCCCAAGCTTTAGCAGCAGTGTAACGCATCCCTTCGCGTGGAAAACAGGGATCTGTGGCATTCCCTCGAGGCTTTCCCACGAGGCTTTCACACGAGGCTTTCCCACAGGGCTGTCCCACGTGCACCGTTGTGTGAGTCGATCCTCGGCTTGAAAGTCGAGGCAGTGCAGGGAAAACAGGTTTCCCTGGAATGGACTGAGACATCCGGGGGACTCTGGGAATGGTGGCACGACCCTGGAGTTCCTCTCGCTTTTCCTTTGGAGAGCGCCTCCTCTTGAGATGCGACGGGAACGCCGGGAAATCTTTCCCGACCACGCAGGGAAAGGATCCCTCCTGTCGACCTAGGAGGCGGAAACGGGCCTCCTCTGGATGTGGGCGGGACTCTCGTGCTTCCTCTCGAGTGGAGATGGGTATATCGGGGAACTTCTTGAGTTGCAGCTAGGGTGTGAAGGACCCTTTGGAAGTTCCAGAGTTTAGGTGTGATTAGCCTCTAGTTGCCTCAGCGGAAATAGGCCTCATCGCGCCTGGAGGGAAAACCTCCTGGATTTTCTCGAGTTGCGGCAGGTGCTCTCGACTTACGATGGGGACTTCAGGGACCCGCTCTCGTGGCCTCAGGAAAGGCCAGTCACCATGCGAGTTGCTCGAGGCCCTCTGGGGATTCCTCTCCCGTCGATGCTGGGGCCTAAGACCTTGTGTGGAGTCAGTGCCGGAACCTGAGGATTCCTCTGCAGTGCAGACATGGATCTTGGGGTACTTCTGGAGTCTCCCCAGGGGAGTCAGTCCTCGTCTCGACTGGGAGCATGCACGTGCGCTTTCCTCCTGAGCTGTAGCAGCAGTGTCGCGCTTCCCTTCACATGGATCAAGGGATCTGTGGCTTTCCCTCGAGGCTTTCCCACGAGGCTTTCCCAAGAGGCTTTCCCACGAGGCTTTCCCACAGGGCTGTCCCACGAGACACCGTGTTGTGAGTCGATCCTCGGCTTGAATGTTGAGGCACTGCAGGGAAAACAGGTTTCCCTGGAATGGACGGAGACATCCGGGAGACTCTGGGAATGTGGCACGACCCTTGAGTTCCTCTCGCCTTTCCTGTGGAGAGCGCCTCCTCTTGAGATGCGACGGGAACGCCGGGAATTCTTTCCCAACCACGCAGGGAAAGAATCCCTCCTCTTGAGCTCGGAGGGGAAACGGGACTCCTCTGGATGTGGGTGGAACTCTCGTGCTTCCTCTCGAGTGGAGACGGGTACGTCGGGGAACTTCTTGAGTTGCAGCAAGGGTGTGAAGGACCCTTTGGAAATTCCAGAGTTTAGGTGTGAATAGCCTCGAGACGCCTCAGCGGAAATGGGCCTCATCTCGCCTGGAGGGAGAACCTCCTGGATTTTCTCGAGTTGCGGCAGGTGCTCTCGGCTTACGACGGGGACCTCAGGACCCGCTCTGGTGGCCTCAGGAAAGGCCAGTCCCCATGCGAGTTGCTCGGGTGCCTCTGGGGATTCCTCTCCCGTCGATGCCGGGGCCTAAGACCTTGTGTGGAGTCGTTGCCGGAAACTGAGGATTCCTCTCCAGTGCAGACATGGAACTTGGGGTACTTCTGGAGTCTCCCCAGGTGAGTCAGTCCTCGTCTCGAGTGGGGGCATGCGCGTGCGCTTTCCTCCCGAGCTGTAGCAGCAGTGTCGCGCTTCCCTTCGCGTGGATCAAGGGATCTGTGTCTTTCCCTCGAGGCTTTCCCACGAGGCTTTCCCACAGGGCTGTCCCACGTGTCACCGTGGTGTGAGTCGATCCTCGGATTGAAAGTCGAGGCAGTGCAGGGAAAACAGGTTTCCCTGGAATGGACTGAGACATCCAGGGGACTTTGGGAATGGGGCTTGAGACTGGAGTTCCTCTCGCCTTTCCTGTGGAGAGCGCCTACACTTGAGATGAGACGGAAACGCTAGGAATACTTTCCCGACCACGCAAGGAAAGGATACCTCCTCTCGAGCTAGCAGGCGGAATCGGGGCCACTCTGGATATGGGCGGGACCCTTGGGATCCTCTTGAGTGGAGACGGGTATGTCTGGGAACTTCTTGAGTTGCAGCAAGGGTGTGAAGGACCCTTTGGAAGTTCCAGAGTTTAAGTGTGATTACCCCTTGTTGCCTCAGAGGAAATGGGCCTCATCTCGCCTGGATTGGAGAACCTCCTGGATTTTCTCGAGTTGCGTCAGGTGCTCTCGACTTACGATGGGGACCTCAGGGACCCGCTCTGGTGGCCTCAGGAAAGGCCAGTCCCCATGCGAATTGCTCTGGGCCTCTCGGGATTCCTCTCCCGTAGATTGCCGGGGTCTAAAACCTTGTGTGGAGTCGGTGCCGGAACCTGAGCATTCCTCTCCAGTGCTGACATGGATCTTGGGGTACTTCTGGAGTCTCCCCAGGGGAGTCAGTCCTCATCTCGAGTGGGGCTATGCACTTGCGCTTTCCTCTCGAGCTGTAGCAGCAGTGTCACGATTCCCTTCACGTGGATCAAGGGATCTGTGGTCTTTCCCCTCCGAGGCTTTCCCACGAGGCTTTCCCACAGGGATGTCCCTCGTGCCACCGTTGTGTGAGTCGATCCGTGGCTTGAAAGTCGAGGCAGTGCAGGGAAAACAGGTTTCCCTGGAATGGACTGAGACATCTGGGGGACTTTGGGAATATGGCACGACCCTGGAGTTCCTCTCGCCTTTCCTGTGGAGAGCGCCTCCTCTTGAGATGCGACGGGAACGCCGGGAATTCTTTCCCAACCACGCAGGGAAAGAATCCCTCCTCTTGAGCTCGGAGGGGGAAACGGGCTCCTCTGGATGTGGGTGGAACTCTCGTGCTTCCTCTCGAGTGGAGACGGGTATGTCGGGGAACTTCTTGAGTTGCAGCAAGGGTGTGAAGGACCCTTTGGAAATTCCAGAGTTTAGGTGTGAATCAGCCTCGAGACGCCTCAGCGGAAATGGCCTCATCTCGCCTGGAGGGAGAACCTCCTGGATTTTCTCGAGTTGCGGCAGGTGCCTCTCGGCTTACGACGGGGACCTCAGGGACCCGCTCTGGTGGCCTCAGGAAAGGCCAGTCCCCATGCCGAGTTGCTCGGGTGCCTCTGGGGATTCCTCTCCCGTCGATGCCGGGGCCTAAGACCTTGTGTGGAGTCGTTGCCAGAAACTGAGGATTCCTCTCCAGTGCAGACATGGAACTGGGGTACTTCTGGAGTCTCCCCAGGTGAGTCAGTCCTCGTCTCGCCGTGGGGCATGCACGTGCGCTTTCCTCCCGAGCTGTAGCAGCAGTGTCACGCTTCCTTCGCGTGGATCAAGGGATCAGTTCTTTACCCTCGAGGCTTTCCCACGAGGCTTTCCCTCGAGGCTTTTCCACAGGTCTGTCCCACGTGCCACCGTGGTGTGAGTCGATCCTCGGCTTGAAAGTCGAGGCAGTGCTGGGAAAACAGGTTTCCCTGGAATGGACGGATCCATCTGGGGGACTCTGGGGAATGTGGCACGACCCTGGAGTTCCTCTCGCCATTCCTCTGGAGAGCGCCTCCTCTTGAGATGCGACGGGAAATGCCGGAAAATCTTTCCCGACCACGCAGGGAAAGGATCCCTCCTCTTGAGCTCGGAGGGGGAAACGGGGCTCCTCTGGATGTGGGTGGAACTCTCGTGCTTCCTGTTGAGTGGAGACGGGTATGTCGGGGAACTTCTTGAGTTGCAGCAAGGGGTGTGAAGGACCCTTTGGAAGTGCCAGAGGTTAGGTGTGAATAGCCTCGAGACGCCTCAGAGGAAATGGGACTCATCTGACCTGGAGGCGAGACCATCCTTGATTTTCTCGAGCTGCAGCAGGTGCTCTCGACTTACGACGGGGACCTCAGGGACCCGCTCTGGTGGCCTCAGAAAGGCCAGTCCCCATGCGGGTTGCTCGGGGGGCCTTTCGGATTCCTCTCCCGTGTATGCCGGGGCCTAAGATCTTGTGTGGAGTCGGTGCCGGAACCTGAGCATTCCTCTCCAGTGCTGACATGGATCTTGGGGTACTTCTGGAGTCTCCCCAGTGGAATCAGTCCTCGTCTCGAGTGGGGGCATGCATGTGCGCTTTCCTCCCGAGCAGTAGCAGCATGTCACGCTACCCTTCGCGTGGATCAAGGATAAGGGGCTTTCCCTCAAGGCTTTCCCACGAGGCTTTCCCACGAGGCTATCCCACAGGCTGTCCCACGAGGCTTTCCCACGAGGCTTTCCCACAGGCTGTCCCACGTGCCACCGTGGTGTGAGTCGATCCTCGGCTTGAAAGTCGAGGCATTGCAGGGAAAACAGGATTCCCTGGAATGGACTGAGACATCTGGGGGACTCTGAGAATGCTTCACGACCCTGGAGTTCTCTCGCCTTTCCTGTGGAGAGCGCCTCCTCTTAAGATGCGACGGGAACACCCGGGAATTCTTTCCCCACCACGCAGGGAAAGGATCCCTCCTCTCGCAAGCTAGGAGGCAG
>NW_017190675.1:0-11170 GCF_001704415.2 Capra hircus | reverse complement strand
TGGTGCGGAACTCTGCCAGATCGGGCCTCTGAACAGAGCTAGAGATCTGCCGTACTGGAGTCGCACTTAGCTTCGTGTAAGCAGGGATTTCAGCTTGACGGGACTTGCTGCCTCCTCTTCCCCCGAGGAGGCTCGCTTCCCTGCTGGCTGTGCACTCGCCTATCAGGCGGGGGCGCAGGGCTCCTCCAGCAGGTCTTGCCTCAGGGGCTGCTTCCCCTGAGTTGGGGCTGTGGGCAGGAACCCAGACACGCAGGATCAGGCCCCAAAACCTGCACATGTCTCTGCTGGGGAGGAGAGTGCTAGGGAACCTACGTCTGTCATACACTTTCTGGGCACCCAAGGAATCAGCCTCCGTGTGTGCGGGGCTGAAAACCCAGCCAGGGGCCCTGGGAGCCTGGTGCTCTCGGCGGCGCTGATTCTAGGCGGCCTAGAAACCGCTGGAGGAGCCCTGCAGTTGCCCTTCCCTTCCCTCTGACAGAGCTCTCACTGCTGAGCCCTTGGCAGTGTGCAACCCCACCACCCCCTAAGCTCCCCAACCACGCCCTGGCACCTATGTGCAAAGGCAAGGCAGGATTGGAGCTGAGGCAAGGAAGGCACCAGTGGCGTCTCCAGGCTCGCTCAGACAGCTCCTTCCTGGGGAGGGAGCCTAAAAGCAAGGCAAGTCTGGGCAAGGCGAGCCCCGGCCGAGCAGCCTCGCGCCAGAAACTCTGCCAGATCGGGGCTCTGAGCAGAGCTAGAGCTCTGCCGTACTGGAGGCCCACTTAGCTCCGTGCAAGCAGGGCTTTCCTCTTGACTGGGCTCGGCTGCCTCCTCTTCTCCCGAGGAGGCTCGCTACACTGCTGGCTGTGCTCTCGCGCCTATCAGGCGGGCGCGCAGGGCTCCTCCAGCAGGTCTTGCCTCAGGGGCTGCTTCCCCTGAGTTGAGGCTGTGGGCGGGAACCCAGACACGCAGGATAGGCCCCAACCACCTGCACATGTCTCTGCTGGGGAGGAGAGTGCTAGGGAACCTACGTCTCTCACACACTTTCTAGGCACCCACGGAGTCAGCCTCTGGGAGTGTGGGGATGCAAAACCCAGCCAGGGGCCTTGGAACCTGGTGCTCTCCGTGCGGAGCTTTGTCTGGGCGGCCAAGGAACCGCTGAAGGAGCCCTGCTGTTGCCCTTCGCTTCCCTCTGACAGAGCTTTCACTGCTGGAGCCCTTGGCAGTGTGCAACCCACCAGCCCCTAAGCCCTCCTCAAGGACGCTTGGGACCTAAGTGCAAAGGCAAGGCAGGGGTAGAGCTGAAGCCAGGAAGGCGCCAGTGGCGTTTCCGAGCCTCACACAGCCTGCTCCTTCCTGGGGAGGGAGCCTTAAAGCAAGGCAAGTCTGCGCAAGGCTCGCCTATGGCAGAGCATCTTGGTGCCAGGAACTCTGCCAGATCGGGCCTCTGAACAGAGCTAGAGATCTGCCGTACTGGAGTCGCACTTAGCTTCGTGTAAGCAGGGATTTCAGCTTGACGGGGACTTGCTGCCTCCTCTTCCCCCGAGGAGGCTCGCTTCCCTGCTGGCTGTGCACTCGCCTATCAGGCGGGGGCGCAGGGCTCCTCCAGCAGGTCTTGCCTCAGGGGCTGCTTCCCCTGAGTTGGGGCTGTGGGCAGGAACCCAGACACGCAGGATCAGGCCCCAAACACCTGCACATGTCTCTGCTGGGGAGGAGAGTGCTAGGGAACCTACGTCTGTCATACACTTTCTGGGCACCCAAGGAATCAGCCTCCGTGTGTGCGGGGCTGAAAACCCCAGCCAGGGGACCTGGGAGCCTGGTGCTCTCCGTGTGGCGCTGAATCTGGGCGGCCAAGCAACCGCTGGAGGAGCCCTGCAGTTGCCCTTCCCTTCCCTCTGACAGAATTCTCACTGCTGGAGCCCTTGGCAGTGTGCAACCCACCAGCCCCTAAGCTCTCCTTAAGGAGGACTGGGACCTAAGTGCAAAGGCAAGGCAGGATTGGAGCTGAGGCAAGAAAGGCGCCAGTGGCGACTCCCAGGCTCCTGCTGCCTGCTCCTTCCTGGAGAGGCAGCCTAAAAGCAAGGCAAGTCTGGGCAAGGCTAGCCCCGGCAGAGCAGCCTCGCGCCAGGAACTCTGCCAGATCGGGGCTCTGAGCAGAGCTAGAGCTCTGCCGTACTGGAGGCGCACTTAGCTCCGTGCAAGCAGGGCTTTCAACTTGACGGGGCTGGGCTGCCTCCTCTTCCCCGAGGAGGCTCGCTTCCCTGCTGGCTGTGCACTCGCCTATCAGGCGGGGCGCAGGGCTCCTCCAGCAGGTCTTGCCTCAGGGGCTGCTTCCCCTGAGTTGGGGCTGTGGGCAGGAACCCAGACACGCAGGATCAGGCCCCAAAACACCTGCACATGTCTCTGCTGGGGAGGAGAGTGCTAGGGAACCTACGTCTGTCATACACTTTCTGGGCACCCAAGGAATCAGCCTCCGTGTGTGCGGGGCTGAAAACCCAGCCAGGGGCCCTGGGAGCCTGGTGCTCTCGGTGCGGCGCTGATTCTAGGCGGCCTAGAAACCGCTGGAGGAGCCCTGCAGTTGCCCTTCCCTTCCCTCTGACAGAGCTCTCACTGCTGAAGCCCTTGGCAGTGTGCAACCCACCACCCCCTAAGCCCTCCCCAACGACGCCTGGCACCTATGTGCAAAGGCAAGGCAGGATTGGAGCTGAGGCAAGGAAGGCACCAGTGGCGTCTCCCAGGCTCGCTCAGACAGCTCCTTCCTGGGGAGGGAGCCTAAAAGCAAGGCAAGTCTGGGCAAGGCGAGCCCCCGGCCGAGCAGCCTCGCGCCAGAAACTCTGCCAGATCGGGGCTCTGAGCAGAGCTAGAGCTCTGCCGTACTGGAGGCCCACTTAGCTCCGTGCAAGCAGGGCTTTCCTCTTGACTGGGCTCGGCTGCCTCCTCTTCTCCCGAGGAGGCTCGCTACACTGCTGGCTGTGCTCTCGCCTATCAGGCGGGCGCGCAGGGCTCCTCCAGCAGGTCTTGCCTCAGGGGCTGCTTCCCCTGAGTTGAGGCTGTGGGCGGGAACCCAGACACGCAGGATAAGGCCCCAACCACCTGCACATGTCTCTGCTGGGGAGGAGAGTGCTAGGGAACCTACGTCTCTCACACACTTTCTAGGCACCCACGGAGTCAGCCTCTGGGAGTGTGGGGATGCAAAACCCAGCCAGGGGCCCTTGGAACCTGGTGCTCTCCGTGCGGAGCTTTGTCTGGGCGGCCAAGGAACCGCTGAAGGAGCCCTGCTGTTGCCCTTCGCTTCCCTCTGACAGAGCTTTCACTGCTGGAGCCCTTGGCAGTGTGCAACCCACCAGCCCCTAAGCCCTCCTCAAGGACGCTTGGGACCTAAGTGCAAAGGCAAGGCAGGGGTAGAGCTGAAGCCAGGAAGGCGCCAGTGGCGTTTCCGAGCCTCACACAGCCTGCTCCTTCCTGGGGAGGGAGCCTTAAAGCAAGGCAAGTCTGCGCAAGGCTCGCCTATGGCAGAGCATCTTGGTGCCAGGAACTCTGCCAGATCGGGCCTCTGAACAGAGCTAGAGATCTGCCGTACTGGAGTCGCACTTAGCTTCGTGTAAGCAGGGATTTCAGCTTGACGGGGACTTGCTGCCTCCTCTTCCCCCGAGGAGGCTCGCTTCCCTGCTGGCTGTGCACTCGCCTATCAGGCGGGGGCGCAGGGCTCCTCCAGCAGGTCTTGCCTCAGGGGCTGCTTCCCCTGAGTTGGGGCTGTGGGCAGGAACCCAGACACGCAGGATCAGGCCCCAAACACCTGCACATGTCTCTGCTGGGGAGGAGAGTGCTAGGGAACCTACGTCTGTCATACACTTTCTGGGCACCCAAGGAATCAGCCTCCGTGTGTGCGGGGCTGAAAACCCAGCCAGGGGCCTGGGAGCCTGGTGCTCTCCGTGCGGCGCTGAATCTGGGCGGCCAAGCAACCGCTGGAGGAGCCCTGCAGTTGCCCTTCCCTTCCCTCTGACAGATTCTCACTGCTGGAGCCCTTGGCAGTGTGCAACCCAGCCCCTAAGCCCTCCTTAAGGACGACTGGGACCTAAGTGCAAAGGCAAGGCAGGATTGGAGCTGAGGCAAGGAAGGCGCCAGTGGCGTCTCCCAGGCTCCTGCAGCCTGCTCCTTCCTGGGAGGGAGCCTAAAAGCAAGGCAAGTCTGGGCAAGGCTAGCCCCGGCAGAGCAGCCTCGCGCCAGGAACTCTGCCAGATCGGGGCTCTGAGCAGAGCTAGAGCTCTGCCGTACTGGAGGCGCACTTAGCTCCGTGCAAGCAGGGCTTTCAACTTGACGGGGCTGGCTGCCTCCTCTTCCCGAGGAGGCTCGCTTCCCTGCTGGCTGTGCACTCGCCTATCAGGCGGGGCGCAGGGCTCCTCCAGCAGGTCTTGCCTCAGGGGCTGCTTCCCCTGAGTTGGGGCTGTGGGCAGGAACCCAGACACGCAGGATCAGGCCCCAAACACCTGCACATGTCTCTGCTGGGGAGGAGAGTGCTAGGGAACCTACGTCTGTCATACACTTTCTGGGCACCCAAGGAATCAGCCTCCGTGTGTGCGGGGCTGAAAACCCCAGCCAGGGGCCCTGGGAGCCTGGTGCTCTCCGTGTGGCGCTGAATCTGGGCGGCCAAGCAACCGCTGGAGGAGCCCTGCAGTTGCCCTTCCCTTCCCTCTGACAGAATTCTCACTGCTGGAGCCCTTGGCAGTGTGCAACCCACCAGCCCCTAAGCTCTCCTTAAGGAGGACTGGGACCTAAGTGCAAAGGCAAGGCAGGATTGGAGCTGAGGCAAGAAAGGCGCCAGTGGCGACTCCCAGGCTCCTGCTGCCTGCTCCTTCCTGGAGAGGCAGCCTAAAAGCAAGGCAAGTCTGGCAAGGCTAGCCCCGGCAGAGCAGCCTCGCGCCAGGAACTCTGCCAGATCGGGCTCTGAGCAGAGCTAGAGCTCTGCCGTACTGGAGGCGCACTTAGCTCCGTGCAAGCAGGGCTTTCAACTTGACGGGGCTGGGCTGCCTCCTCTTCCCCCGAGGAGGCTCGCTTCCCTGCTGGCTGTGCACTCGCCTATCAGGCGGGGGCGCAGGGCTCCTCCAGCAGGTCTTGCCTCAGGGGCTGCTTCCCCTGAGTTGGGGCTGTGGGCAGGAACCCAGACACGCAGGATCAGGCCCCAAACACCTGCACATGTCTCTGCTGGGGAGGAGAGTGCTAGGGAACCTACGTCTGTCATACACTTTCTGGGCACCCAAGGAATCAGCCTCCGTGTGTGCGGGGCTGAAAACCCCAGCCAGGGGCCCTGGGAGCCTGGTGCTCTCGGTGCGGCGCTGATTCTAGGCGGCCTAGAAACCGCTGGAGGAGCCCTGCAGTTGCCCTTCCCTTCCCTCTGACAGAGCTCTCACTGCTGAAGCCCTTGGCAGTGTGCAACCCACCACCCCTAAGCCCTCCCAACGACGCCTGGCACCTATGTGCAAAGGCAAGGCAGGATTGGAGCTGAGGCAAGGAAGGCACCAGTGGCGTCTCCCAGGCTCGCTCAGACAGCTCCTTCCTGGGGAGGGAGCCTAAAAGCAAGGCAAGTCTGGGCAAGGCGAGCCCCGGCCGAGCAGCCTCGCGCCAGAACTCTGCCAGATCGGGGCTCTGAGCAGAGCTAGAGCTCTGCCGTACTGGAGGCCCACTTAGCTCCGTGCAAGCAGGGCTTTCCTCTTGACTGGGCTCGGCTGCCTCCTCTTCTCCCGAGGAGGCTCGCTACACTGCTGGCTGTGCTCTCGCCTATCAGGCGGGCGCGCAGGGCTCCTCCAGCAGGTCTTGCCTCAGGGGCTGCTTCCCCTGAGTTGGGCTGTGGCGGGAACCCAGACACGCAGGATAAGGCCCCAACCACCTGCACATGTCTCTGCTGGGGAGGAGAGTGCTAGGGAACCTACGTCTCTCACACACTTTCTAGGCACCCACGGAGTCAGCCTCTGGGAGTGTGGGGATGCAAAACCCAGCCAGGGGCCCTTGGAACCTGGTGCTCTCCGTGCGGAGCTTTGTCTGGGCGGCCAAGGAACCGCTGAAGGAGCCCTGCTGTTGCCCTTCGCTTCCCTCTGACAGAGCTTTCACTGCTGGAGCCCTTGGCAGTGTGCAACCCACCAGCCCCTAAGCCCTCCTCAAGGACGCTTGGGACCTAAGTGCAAAGGCAAGGCAGGGGTAGAGCTGAAGCCAGGAAGGCGCCAGTGGCGTTTCCGAGCCTCACACAGCCTGCTCCTTCCTGGGGAGGGAGCCTTAAAGCAAGGCAAGTCTGCGCAAGGCTCGCCTATGGCAGAGCATCTTGGTGCCAGGAACTCTGCCAGATCGGGCTCTGAACAGAGCTAGAGATCTGCCGTACTGGAGTCGCACTTAGCTTCGTGTAAGCAGGGATTTCAGCTTGACGGGGACTTGCTGCCTCCTCTTCCCCGAGGAGGCTCGCTTCCCTGCTGGCTGTGCACTCGCCTATCAGGCGGGGCGCAGGGCTCCTCCAGCAGGTCTTGCCTCAGGGGCTGCTTCCCCTGAGTTGGGGCTGTGGGCAGGAACCCAGACACGCAGGATCAGGCCCCAAACACCTGCACATGTCTCTGCTGGGGAGGAGAGTGCTAGGGAACCTACGTCTGTCATACACTTTCTGGGCACCCAAGGAATCAGCCTCCGTGTGTGCGGGGCTGAAAACCCCAGCCAGGGGCCTGGGAGCCTGGTGCTCTCCGTGTGGCGCTGAATCTGGGCGGCCAAGCAACCGCTGGAGGAGCCCTGCAGTTGCCCTTCCCTTCCCTCTGACAGAATTCTCACTGCTGGAGCCCTTGGCAGTGTGCAACCCACCAGCCCCTAAGCCTCCTTAAGGAGGACTGGGACCTAAGTGCAAAGGCAAGGCAGGATTGGAGCTGAGGCAAGAAAGGCGCCAGTGGCGACTCCCAGGCTCCTGCTGCCTGCTCCTTCCTGGAGAGGCAGCCTAAAAGCAAGGCAAGTCTGGGCAAGGCTAGCCCCCGGCAGAGCAGCCTCGCGCCAGGAACTCTGCCAGATCGGGGCTCTGAGCAGAGCTAGAGCTCTGCCGTACTGGAGGCGCACTTAGCTCCGTGCAAGCAGGGCTTTCAACTTGACGGGGCTGGGCTGCCTCCTCTTCCCCCGAGGAGGCTCGCTTCCCTGCTGGCTGTGCACTCGCCTATCAGGCGGGGGCGCAGGGCTCCTCCAGCAGGTCTTGCCTCAGGGGCTGCTTCCCCTGAGTTGGGGCTGTGGGCAGGAACCCAGACACGCAGGATCAGGCCCCAACCACCTGCACATGTCTCTGCTGGGGAGGAGAGTGCTAGGGAACCTACGTCTGTCATACACTTTCTGGGCACCCAAGGAATCAGCCTCCGTGTGTGCGGGGCTGAAAACCCCAGCCAGGGGCCCTGGGAGCCTGGTGCTCTCGGTGCGGCGCTGATTCTAGGCGGCCTAGAAACCGCTGGAGGAGCCCTGCAGTTGCCCTTCCCTTCCCTCTGACAGAGCTCTCACTGCTGAAGCCCTTGGCAGTGTGCAACCCACCACCCCCTAAGCCCTCCCCAACGGCCTGGCACCTATGTGCAAAGGCAAGGCAGGATTGGAGCTGAGGCAAGGAAGGCACCAGTGGCGTCTCCCAGGCTCGCTCAGACAGCTCCTTCCTGGGGAGGGAGCCTAAAAGCAAGGCAAGTCTGGGCAAGGCGAGCCCCGGCCGAGCAGCCTCGCGCCAGAAACTCTGCCAGATCGGGGCTCTGAGCAGAGCTAGAGCTCTGCCGTACTGGAGGCCCACTTAGCTCCGTGCAAGCAGGGCTTTCCTCTTGACTGGGCTCGGCTGCCTCCTCTTCTCCCGAGGAGGCTCGCTACACTGCTGGCTGTGCTCTCGCCTATCAGGCGGGCGCGCAGGGCTCCTCCAGCAGGTCTTGCCTCAGGGGCTGCTTCCCCTGAGTTGAGGCTGTGGGCGGGAACCCAGACACGCAGGATAAGGCCCCAACCACCTGCACATGTCTCTGCTGGGGAGGAGAGTGCTAGGGAACCTACGTCTCTCACACACTTTCTAGGCACCCACGGAGTCAGCCTCTGGGAGTGTGGGGATGCAAAACCCAGCCAGGGGCCCTTGGAACCTGGTGCTCTCCGTGCGGAGCTTTGTCTGGGCGGCCAAGGAACCGCTGAAGGAGCCCTGCTGTTGCCCTTCGCTTCCCTCTGACAGAGCTTTCACTGCTGGAGCCCTTGGCAGTGTGCAACCCACCAGCCCCTAAGCCCTCCTCAAGGACGCTTGGGACCTAAGTGCAAAGGCAAGGCAGGGGTAGAGCTGAAGCCAGGAAGGCGCCAGTGGCGTTTCCGAGCCTCACACAGCCTGCTCCTTCCTGGGAGGGAGCCTTAAAGCAAGGCAAGTCTGCGCAAGGCTCGCCTATGGCAGAGCATCTTGGTGCCAGGAACTCTGCCAGATCGGGCCTCTGAACAGAGCTAGAGATCTGCCGTACTGGAGTCGCACTTAGCTTCGTGTAAGCAGGGATTTCAGCTTGACGGGGACTTGCTGCCTCCTCTTCCCCGAGGAGGCTCGCTTCCCTGCTGGCTGTGCACTCGCCTATCAGGCGGGGCGCAGGGCTCCTCCAGCAGGTCTTGCCTCAGGGGCTGCTTCCCCTGAGTTGGGGCTGTGGGCAGGAACCCAGACACGCAGGATCAGGCCCCAAACACCTGCACATGTCTCTGCTGGGGAGGAGAGTGCTAGGGAACCTACGTCTGTCATACACTTTCTGGGCACCCAAGGAATCAGCCTCCGTGTGTGCGGGGCTGAAAACCCCAGCCAGGGGCCTGGGAGCCTGGTGCTCTCCGTGTGGCGCTGAATCTGGGCGGCCAAGCAACCGCTGGAGGAGCCCTGCAGTTGCCCTTCCCTTCCCTCTGACAGAATTCTCACTGCTGGAGCCCTTGGCAGTGTGCAACCCACCAGCCCCTAAGCTCTCCTTAAGGAGGACTGGGACCTAAGTGCAAAGGCAAGGCAGGATTGGAGCTGAGGCAAGAAAGGCGCCAGTGGCGACTCCCAGGCTCCTGCTGCCTGCTCCTTCCTGGAGAGGCAGCCTAAAAGCAAGGCAAGTCTGGGCAAGGCTAGCCCCCGGCAGAGCAGCCTCGCGCCAGGAACTCTGCCAGATCGGGGCTCTGAGCAGAGCTAGAGCTCTGCCGTACTGGAGGCGCACTTAGCTCCGTGCAAGCAGGGCTTTCAACTTGACGGGGCTGGGCTGCCTCCTCTTCCCCGAGGAGGCTCGCTTCCCTGCTGGCTGTGCACTCGCCTATCAGGCGGGGGCGCAGGGCTCCTCCAGCAGGTCTTGCCTCAGGGGCTGCTTCCCCTGAGTTGGGGCTGTGGGCAGGAACCCAGACACGCAGGATCAGGCCCCAACACCTGCACATGTCTCTGCTGGGGAGGAGAGTGCTAGGGAACCTACGTCTGTCATACACTTTCTGGGCACCCAAGGAATCAGCCTCCGTGTGTGCGGGGCTGAAAACCCCAGCCAGGGGCCCTGGGAGCCTGGTGCTCTCGGTGCGGCGCTGATTCTGGGCGGCCAAGAAACCGCTGGAGGAGCCCTGCAGTTGCCCTTCCCTTCCCTCTGACAGAGCTTTCACTGCTGGAGCCCTTGGCAGTGTGCAACCCACCACCCCTAAGCCCTCCCCAACGACGCCTGGCACCTATGTGCAAAGGCAAGGCAGGATTGGAGCTGAGGCAAGGAAGGCACCAGTGGCGTCTCCCAGGCTCGCTCAGACAGCTCCTTCCTGGGGAGGGAGCCTAAAAGCAAGGCAAGTCTGGGCAAGGCGAGCCCCCGGCCGAGCAGCCTCGCGCCAGAAACTCTGCCAGATCGGGGCTCTGAGCAGAGCTAGAGCTCTGCCGTACTGGAGGCCCACTTAGCTCCGTGCAAGCAGGGCTTTCCTCTTGACTGGGCTCGGCTGCCTCCTCTTCTCCCGAGGAGGCTCGCTACACTGCTGGCTGTGCTCTCGCCTATCAGGCGGGCGCGCAGGGCTCCTCCAGCAGGTCTTGCCTCAGGGGCTGCTTCCCCTGAGTTGAGGCTGTGGGCGGGAACCCAGACACGCAGGATAAGGCCCCAACCACCTGCACATGTCTCTGCTGGGGAGGAGAGTGCTAGGGAACCTACGTCTCTCACACACTTTCTAGGCACCCACGGAGTCAGCCTCTGGGAGTGTGGGGATGCAAAACCCAGCCAGGGGCCCTTGGAACCTGGTGCTCTCCGTGCGGAGCTTTGTCTGGGCGGCCAAGGAACCGCTGAAGGAGCCCTGCTGTTGCCCTTCGCTTCCCTCTGACAGAGCTTTCACTGCTGGAGCCCTTGGCAGTGTGCAACCCACCAGCCCCTAAGCCCTCCTCAAGGACGCTTGGGACCTAAGTGCAAAGGCAAGGCAGGGGTAGAGCTGAAGCCAGGAAGGCGCCAGTGGCGTTTCCGAGCCTCACACAGCCTGCTCCTTCCTGGGAGGGAGCCTTAAAGCAAGGCAAGTCTGCGCAAGGCTCGCCTATGGCAGAGCATCTTGGTGCCAGGAACTCTGCCAGATCGGGCCTCTGAACAGAGCTAGAGATCTGCCGTACTGGAGTCGCACTTAGCTTCGTGTAAGCAGGGATTTCAGCTTGACGGGGACTTGCTGCCTCCTCTTCCCCCGAGGAGGCTCGCTTCCCTGCTGGCTGTGCACTCGCCTATCAGGCGGGGGCGCAGGGCTCCTCCAGCAGGTCTTGCCTCAGGGGCTGCTTCCCCTGAGTTGGGGCTGTGGGCAGGAACCCAGACACGCAGGATCAGGCCCCAAACACCTGCACATGTCTCTGCTGGGGAGGAGAGTGCTAGGGAACCTACGTCTGTCATACACTTTCTGGGCACCCAAGGAATCAGCCTCCGTGTGTGCGGGGCTGAAAACCCCAGCCAGGGGCCCTGGGAGCCTGGTGCTCTCCGTGTGGCGCTGAATCTGGGCGGCCAAGCAACCGCTGGAGGAGCCCTGCAGTTGCCCTTCCCTTCCCTCTGACAGAATTCTCACTGCTGGAGCCCTTGGCAGTGTGCAACCCACCAGCCCCTAAGCTCTCCTTAAGGAGGACTGGGACCTAAGTGCAAAGGCAAGGCAGGATTGGAGCTGAGGCAAGGAAGGCGCCAGTGGCGACTCCCAGGCTCGCTGCCTGCTCCTTCCTGGGGAGGGAGCCTAAAAGCAAGGCAAGTCTGGC
>NW_017190674.1:0-11170 GCF_001704415.2 Capra hircus | reverse complement strand
AAGGTATCTGTGGCTTTCCCTCGAGGATTTCCATCGAGGCTTTTTCCCACGAGGCTTTCCACAGGGCTGTCCCACGTGCCACCGTGGTGTGAGTTCGATCTCGGCTTGAAAGTCGAGGCAGTGCAGGGAAAAACAGCTTTCCCTGGAATGGACTGAGACATCTGGGCGACTCTGGAATGGTGACACGACCCTTGCAGTCCTCTTGCCTTTCCTGTGGGAGAGCGCCTCCTCTTGAGATGCGACGGGAACGCGGGCAATTCTTTCCCCCCCGCAGGAAAGTATCCCTCGTCTGAGCTATGAGGCGGAAAACGGGGCTCCTCTGGATGTGGGCGGGAGTCTCGTGCTTTCTCTCGAGTGGAGCCGGGTAAGTCGGGGAACTTCTTGAGTTGCAGCAAGGATGTGAAGGACCTTTGGAAGTTCAGATGTTAGATGTGATTAGCCTCGAGAACGCCTCCCCGGAAATGGGCCTCATCTCGCCTGGAGGGGAGAACCTCCTGGATTTTCTCAAGTTGCGGCAGGTGTCTCGACTTACGACGGGGACTCAGGGACCCGCTCTTGTGGCCTCAGGAAAAGCCAGTCCCCATGCGAGTTGCTCGGGGGGCCTCTCGGGATTCCTCCCGTCGATGCCGGGCACTAAGACCTTGTGTGGAGTCGGTGCCGGAACCTGAGGGATTCCTCTCCAGTGCTGACATGCTTTGGGGTACTTCTGGAGTCTACCCAGGGGAGTCAGTCCTCGTCTCGAGTGGGGGCATGCACGTGCCCTTTCCTCCCTAGCTGTAGCAGCAGTGTCGCCTACCCTTCGCGTGGATCAAGGGATCTGTTGCTTTCCCTCGAGGCTTTCCCACCAGGCTTTCCCACGAGGCTTTCCCACAGGGCTGTCCCACGTGCCCACCGTGGTGTGAGTCGATCGTCGGCTTGAAAGTCGAGGCAGTGCAGGGAAAACAGGTTTCCCTGAAATGGACTGAGACATCTGGGGGACTCTGGGAATGGTGGCACGACCTGAGTTCCTCTCGCCTTTCCTGTGGAGAGTGCCTCCTCTTGATGCAACGGGAACACCGGAATTCTTTCCCGACCACGCAGGGAAAGGATCCCTCCTCTAGAGCTAGGAGGCAGAAACGGGTCTCCTCTGAAGTGGGCGGGAGTCTCGTGCTTCCTTCGAGTGGAGACGGGTAAGTCGGGGAACTTCTTGAGTTGCAGCAAGGGTGTGAAGGACCCTTTGGAAGTTCCAGAGGTTAGATGTGCTTAGCCTCGAGAAGTCTCAGCGGAAATGGGCCTCATCTCGCCTGGAGGGGAGAACCTCCTGGATTTTCTCGAGTTGCAGCAGGTGGTCTCGACTTACGACGGACCTCAGGGACCCGCTCTTGTGCCTCAGGAAAGGCCAGTCCCCATGCGAGTTGCTGGTGGCCTCTCGGATTCCTCTCCCGTCGATGCCGGGCCTAAGATCTTGTGTGGAGTCGGTGTCCGAACCTGAGGTTCCTCTCCAGTGCTGACATTTGGTGTACTTCTGGAGTCTCCCCAGGGGAGTCAGTCCTCTCTCGAGTGGGGTATGCACGTGCCTTTCCTCCCAGCTTTAGCAGCAGTGTCGCGCTTCCCTTTGCGTGGATAAAGGGATCTGTGGCTTTCCCTTGAGGCTTTCCATCGAGCTTTCCACGAGGTTTTCCCACGAGGCTTTCCACAGGGCTGTCCCACGTGCCACCATGGTGTGAGTCGATCTCGGCTTGAAAGTCGAGGCAGTGCAGGGGAAAACAGGTTTCCCTGGAATGGACTGAGACATCAGGGGACTCTGGGAATGGTGGCACGACCTGGAGTTCCTCTCGCCTTTCCTGTGGAGAGCGCCTCCTCTTGAGATGCGAAGAGAACGCCGGAAATTCTTTCCCGACCACACAGGGAGAAGGATCCCTCCTCTAGAGCTACGAGGCGGAAACTGGGCTCCTCTGGAAGTGGGCGGGACTCCTGCTTCCTCTCGAGTGGAGACGGGTATGTCGGGGAACTTCTTGAGTTGCAGCAAGGGTGTGAAGGACCCGTTGGTAGTTCCAGAGGTTAGGTGTGAATAGCCTCAAGACGCCTCAGCGGAAATGGGCCTCATCTCGCCTGGAGGGGTGAACCTCCTGGATTTTCTCGAGTTGCGGCAGTGCTCTCGACTTACGACCGGACCTCAGGGACCCGCTCTGGTTGCCTCAGGAAAGGCCAGTCCCCATGCGAGTTGATTGGTGGCCTCTCGGATTCCTCTCCCGTCGATGCCGGGCCTAAGACCTTGTGTGGAGTCCCCGAACCTGAGGATTCCCAGTCAGATTCTCTTGGAGGTCATGCAATGCACGCTTTCCTCCCAGCTTTAGCAGCAGTGTCACGCTTCCCTTTGCGTGGATAAAGGGATCTGTGGCTTTCCCTTGAGGCTTTTACAGGAGGCTTTCACACGAGTTTTTCCACAGGGCTGTCCCACGTGCCACCGTTGTGTGAGTGGATCCTCGGCTTGAAATTCGAGGCAGTGCAGGGAAAGCAGGTTTCCCTGGAATGGACTGAGACATCTGGGGACTCTGGGAATGGTGGCACGACCCTGGATTTCCTCGCGCCTTTCCTGTGGAGAGCGCTCCTCTTGAGATGCGACGGGAACTCCGGGGAATTACTTTCCCGACCACACAGAGAGAATTATCCCTCCTCTCGAGCTACGAGGCGGAAACTGGGCTCCTCTGGATGTGGCGGGACTTTCCTGCTTCCTCTCGAGTGGAGACGGGTATGTCGGGGAACTTCTTGAGTTGCAGCAAGGCGAGAAGGATCCTTTGGAAGTTAAAATGTTAGATTTCATTAGCCTCAAGATGCCTCAGCAGAAATGGGCCTCATCTCGCCTGGAGGGGAGAACCTCCTGGATTTTCTCGAGTTGCGGCAAGTGCTCTGACTTACGACGGGACCTCAGGGACCCGCTCTGGTGGCATCAGGAAAGGCCAGTCCCCATGCGAGTTGCTCGAGGTCCTCTCGGGATTCCTCTCCCGTCGATGCTGGGGCCTAAGACCTTGTGTGGAGTCGGTGCCGGAACCTGAGGATTCCTCTCCAGTGCTGACATGGATCTTGGGGTACTTCTGGAGTCTCCCCAGGGGAGTCAGTCCTCGTCTCGAGTGGGGGCATGCACGTGCGCTTTTCTCCCGAGCTGCGGCAGCAGTGTGGTGCTTCCCTTCCCGTGGATCAAGGGATCTGTGGCTTTCCATCGAGGCTTTCCCAGGAGGCTTTCCCACGAGGTTTTCCCACGAGGCTTTCCCAAAGGGCTGTCCCACGTGCCACCGTGGTGTGAGTCGATCCTCGGCTCGAAATTCGAGGCAGTACACGAAAATCAGGTTTCCCTGGAATGGACTGAGACATCTGGGGGACTCTGGTAATGGTGGCACGACCCTGGTGTTCCTCTCGCCTTTTCTGTGGAGAGGGCCTCCTCTTGAGATGCAAAGGGAACGCCGGGAATTCTTTCCCGACCACGTAGGGAGTGGATCCCGCCTCTCGAGCTAGGAGGCGAAAACGGGGCTACTCTCGATGTGGGCAGAACTCTCGTGCTTCCTCTCGTGTGGAGACGGGTATGTCGGGGAACTTCTTGAGTTGCAGCAAGGGTGTGAAGGACCCTTTGGATGTTCCAGATGTTAGATGTGATTAGCCTCGAGACGCCTCAGTGGAAATGGGCCTCATCTCGCCTGGAGGGGAGAACCTCATTTTCTCGACTTGCGGCAGGTGCTCTCGACTTACGATGGGGACCTCAGGGACCCGCTCTGGTGGCCTCAGGAAAGGCCAGTCCCCATGCGAGTTGCTCGGGGGACTCTCGGGATTCCTCTCCCGTTGATGCCGGGGCCTAAGACCTTGTGTGGAGTCAGTGCTGGAACCTGAGGATTCCTCTCCAGTGCTGACATGGATCTTGGGTACTTCTGGAGTCTCCCCAGGGGAGTCAGTCCTTGTCTCGAGTGGGGGCATGCACGTGCGCTTTCCTCCCGAGCTGTGTCAGAAGTGTCGGGCTTCCCTTCGCGTGGGATCAAGGATCTGTGGCTTTCCCTCGAGGCTTTCCCCACGACGCTTTCCCACAGGGCTGTCCCACGTGCTACCATGGTGTGAGTCCATCCTCGGCTTGAAAGCCGAGGCAGTGCAGGGAAAACAGGTTTCCCTGGAATTGACTGAGACATCTGGGGGACTCTGGGAATGGTGGGCACGACCCTGAAGTTCTTCTCGCCTTTCCTGTGGAGAGCACTCCTCTTGAGATGCGACGGGAACGCGGGGAATTCTTTCCCCACGGACGCAGGGAAAGGATCCCTCCTCTCGAGCTAGGGGGCAGAAACGGGGCTCCTCTGGATGTGGCCGGGACTCTCGTGTTTCCTCTCGAGTGGAGACGGGTATGTCGGGGAACTTCTTGAGTTGCAGCAAGGGTGTGAAGGACCCTTTGGAAGTTCCTGAGGTTAGGTGTGATTACCTCGAGACGCCCTCAGAGGAAATGGGCCTCATCTCACCTTTAGCGGAAAACCTTCTGGATTTTCTCGAGTTGCGGGCAGGTGCTCTCGATGTACGACGGCTATTTCAGGGACCCGCTCTGATGGCCTCAGGAAAGGCCAGTCCCCATTCGAGTTGCTCGTGGGCCTCTCGGGATTCCTCTCCCGTCGATGCCGGGGGCCTAAGACCTTGTGTGGAGTCGGTGCCGGAACCTGAGGATTCCTCTCCAGTGCTGACATGGATCTTGGTGTCGCTTAAAGGCGAGATGAGGCCCATTTGCGCCTGATGCGTCTCGAGGCTAATCACACCTAACCTCTGGAACTTCCAAAGGGTCCTTCACACCCTTGCTGCAACTCAAGAAGTTCTCTGACATACCCGTCTCCACTCGAGAGTATCAACATCTTCCCGCCCACTTTCAGAGGAGCACCGTTTCCACCTCATAGCTCGAGAGGAGGGATCCTTTCCTGCGTGGTCTGGGAAGCATTCCCGCCGTTCCAGTCGCATCTCAAGAGGAGGCCCTCTCCACAGGAAAGGCGAGAGAAACTCCAGGGTCGTTCCACCATTCCCAGAGTCCCCCAGATGTCTCTGTCAATTCCAGGGAAACCTGTTTTCCCTGCACTGCCTCGACTTTCAAGCCGAGGATCGACTCACACCACGGTGGCACGTGGGACAGCCCTGAGGAAAATACTCGTGGGAAAGCCTCGAGGGTAAGCCACAGATCCCCTTGATCCACGTGACGGGAAGTGTGACACTGCTGCTACAGTTCGTTAGGAGAGCTCACGTGCATGCACCAACACGAGATGAGCACTGAGTCCCCAGGGGAGACTCCAGAAATACGCCAAGACCCATGTCAGCACTGGGGAGGAATCCTCAGGTTCCGGCCCCGACTCCACACAAGGTCTTAGGCCCCAACATCGACGGGAGAGGAATCCCGGAAAGGCCCCCTTGCAACTCCCATGGGCACTGGCCTTTCCTGAGGCCACCAGAGCGGGTCCCTGAGGTCCCCGTCTTAACTCCGAGAGACCCTGCCCAACTCTAGAAAATCCAGGAGGTTCTCCCCTCCAGGCGAGATGAGGCCCATTTCCTCTGAGGCGTCTGGAGGCTCATCACACCTAAACTCTGGAAATTCAAAAGGGTCCTTGCTGCAACTCAAGAAGTTCCCCGACATACCCGTCTCCACTAGAGAGGAAGCACGAGGGTCCCGCCCACATCCAGAGGAACCCCATTTCCGCCTGGCAGCTTGAGATGAGGAATCCTATCCTGCTTAGTCAGGAAAGATTTTTTCGGCGTTCCCGTGGCATCTCAAGAGTAAGGGCTCTCAATAGGAAAGGCGAGAGGAACTCCAGGGTCGTGCCACCATTCCAAGAGTCCTCCAGATGTGTCAGTCCATTTCAGAGGAACCTGTTTTCCCTGCACTGCCTCGACTTTCACGCCGAGTATCGACTCACACCATGGTGGCACGTGGGACAGCCCTGTGGGAAAGCCTCGTGGGAAAGCCACAGATCCCTTGATCCCTGGCGACGGGAAGCGTGACACACCTGCTACACTGTCCCTGAGGTCACGGTCGTATGTTGAGAGCACCTGCCGCAACTCGAGAAAATCCAGGAGGTTCTCTTCTTCAGTCGAGATGAGGCCCATTTTCTCTGTGGCATCTCGAGAGTAATCACGCCTAAACTCTGGAACTTCCAAAGGGTCCTACACACCCTTGCTTCAACTCAAGAAGTTCCCCGACATACCCGTCTCCACTCCAGAGGAAGCACGAGGGTCCGGCCACCCTCCAGAGGAGCTCCGTTTCCTCCTCCAAACTCGAGATGAGGGATCCTTCTCTGCTTCCTCGGGAAAGAATTTCCGACGTTTCCGACGCATCTCAAGAGGAGGCGCGCTGCACAGGAAAGGCGAGAGGAACTCATGGGTCGTGCCACCATTCCAAGAGTCCCCCAGATGTCTCAGTCCATTCCAGAGGATCCTGTTTTCCCTGCACTGCTTCGACTTGCACGGCGAGGATCGCGGTGGCAGAGGCGAGGATCGCGGTGGTACGTGGGAGAGCCCTGTGGGAAAGCCTCGTCTGAAAGCCTCGAGGGAAAGCCACAGATCCCTTGATCCACGCGATGGGAAACGTGACACTGCTGCTACAGCACGGGAGGAAAGCGCACGTGCATGCCCCCACTCGAGACGAGGACTGACTCCCCTGGGGAGACTCCAGAAGTACCTCAAGATGCATGTCAGCCCTGGAGAGGAATCTTCAGTTTCTGGCCCCGACTCCACACAAGGTCTTAGGCCCTGGCATCGATGGGAGAGGAATAGCGACACGCCCTCTAGCAACTCGCATGGGGACTGGCCTTTCCTGAGGTCACCAGAGCGGGTCCATGAGGTCCCCGTCGTAAGTCGAGAGCAACTGCCGCAACTCGGTAAAATCCAGGAGGTTCTCCCCTCCAGGCGAGATGAGGCCCGTTTCCACTGAGGTGTCTCGAGGCTAATCACACGTGACCTCTGGAACTTCCAAAGAGTCTTTCACAGTCATGCTGCAACTCAAGAAGTTCCCCGACATACCCGTCTCCACTCAAGAGGAAGCACGAGGGTCCCGGCCACATCCAGAGGAGCTCCGTTTCCGCCTCGTAGCTCGAGATGAGGGATCCTTTCCCTGCTTGGTCCGGAAAGAATTCCCGGCATTCCCATCGCATCTCAAAGGGAGGTGCACTCCAAAGGAAAGGTGAGAGGAACTCCAGGGTCGTGCCACAAATCCCAGAGTCCCCCAGATGTCTCAGTCCATTCCAGGGAAACGTGTTTTCCCTGCACTGCCTCGACTTTCAAGCCAAGGATCGACTCACACCATGGTGGCACGTGGGACAGCCCTGTGGGAAAGCCTCGTGGGAAAGCCTCGTGGGAAAGCCTCGTGGGAAAGCCTCGTGGGAAACCCTCAAGCGAAAGCCACAGATAACTTGATCCATGCGAAGGGAAGCGTGACACTTCTGCTATAGCTCGGGAGGAAAGCGCACGTGCATGCCCCCACTCGCGACGAGGACTGACTCCCCTGGGGAGAGTCTAGAAGTACCCCAGGATCCATGTCGGCACTGGAGAGGAATCCTCAGGTTCCAGCACCGACTCCGCACAAGGTCTTATGCCCCGGCATCGACGGGTTCGGAATCCCGGGAGGCCCCCGAGCAACTCGCATGGGGACTGGCCTTTCCTGAGGCCACCAGAGCGGGTCCCTGAGGTCCCCGTCGTAAGTTTAGAGCACCTGCCATACCTCGAGAAAATCCAGGAGGTTCTCCCCTCCAGGCGAGATGAGGCCCATTTCCGCTGATGCGTCACGAGGCTAATCACATCTAACATCTGGAACTTCCAAAGGGTCCTTCAAACCCTTCCTGCAACTCAAGAAGTTCCCCGACATACCCGTCTCCACTCTAGAGGAAGCACGAGAGTCCCGCACACATCCAGAGGAGCCCCGTTTCCGCCTCCTAGCTCAAGAGGAGGGATCCTTTCCCTGCGTGGTCGGGAAAGAATTCCCGGCGTTCCCGTGGCATCTCAAGAGGAGGCACTCTCCACAGGAAAGGCGAGAGGAACTCCAGGGTCGTGCCACCATTCCCAGAGTCCCCAAAAGTCTCAGTCCATTCCAGGGAAACCTGTTTTCCCTGCACTGCCTCGACTTTCAAGCCGAGGATCGACTCACACCACGGTGGCTCGTGGGACAGCCCTGTGGGAAACTCTCGTGGGAAATCCTCGGGGGGAAGCCTCAAGCGAAAGCCACAGATCCCTTGATCCACGCCTATGGAAGCGTGACACTGCTGTTACAGCTCGGGAGGAAAGCGCACGTGCATGCCCCCACTCGAGACGAGGACTGACTCCACTGGGGAGACTCCAGAAGTACCCCAAGATCCATGTCGGCACTGGAGAGGAATCCTCAGGTTCCCGCACTGACACCACACAAGCTCATAGGCCCCGGCATCGACGGGAGAGGAATTCCGAGAGGCCCCCGAGCAACTCGCATGGGGACTGGCCTTTCCTGAGGCCACCAGAGCGGGTCCCGGATGTCCCCATCGTAAGTCGAGAGCACCTGCCGCAACTCGAGAAAATCCAGGAGGTTCTCCCCTCTAGGTGTGATGAGGCCCCTTTTCCGCTCAGGCGTCTCTAGGCTAATCACACCTAAAATCTGGAATTTCCAAAGGGTACTTCACACCCTTGCTGGCACTCATGAAGTTCCCCGACATACCCGTCTCCACTCGAGAGGAAGCACGAGAGTCCCGCCCACATCCAGAGGAGCCCCGTTTCCGACTCCTAGCTCGAGAGGAGGGATCCTTTCCCTCCGTGGTGGGGAAAGAATTCCCGGCGTTCCCGTCGCATCTCAAGAGGAGGCGCTCTCCACAGGAAAGGCGAGAGGAACTCCAGGGTCGTGCCACCATTCCCAGAGTCCCCCAGATGTCTCAGTCCATTCCAGGGAAACCTGTTTTCCCTGCACTGCCTCTACTTTCAAGCCGAGGATCGTCTAACACCACGGTGGCACGTGGGACAGCCCTGTGGGAAAGCCTCGTGGGAAAGCCACAGATACCTTGATCCACGGGAAGGCAAGCGCGACACTGCTGCTACAGCTCGGGAGGAAAGCGCACGTGCATCCCCCCCTCGAGACGAGGACTGACTCCCCTGGGGAGACTCCAGAAGTACCCCAAGATCCATGTCAGCACTGGAGAGGAATCCTCAGGTTGCGACACCCGACTCCACTCAAGATCTTAGGCCCCGCATCGACGGGAGAGGAATCCAGAGAGGCCCCTGAGGATCTCGCTTGGGCCTGGCCTTTCCTGAGGCCACCAGAGCGTGTCCCTGAGGTCCCCGTCGAAAGTCAAGAGCACCTGCTGCAACTCGAGAAAATCCAGGAGGTTCTCCCTCCAGGCGAGATGAGGCCCATTTCTGCTGAGGCGTCTCGAGGCCAATCACACCTAACCTCTGGAACTTCCAAAGGGTCCTTCACAACCATGCTGCAACTCAAGAAGTTCCCCGACATAACCGTCTCCACTCGAGAGGAAGCACTAGAGTCCCGCCCACATCCAGAGGAGCCCCGTTTCCGACTCGCAGCTCGAGAGGAGGGATCCTTTCCCTGCATGATCGGGAAAAAATTCAAGGCGTTTCCGTCTCATCTCAAGAGGAGGCGCTCTCCACAGGTAAGGCGAGAGGAATTCCAGGGTCGTGCCACCATTCCCAGAGTCCCCCAGATGTCTCAGTCCATTCCAGGGAAACCTGCTTTCCCTGCACTGCCTCGACTTTCAAGCCGAGGATCGACTCACACCACGGTGGCTTGTGGGACAGCCCTGTGGGAAAGCCTCGTGGAAAGCCTCCTGGGAAAGCCTCTAAGAAAAGCCACAGATCCCTTGATCCACGGGAAGGGAAGCGCGACACTGCTACTACAGCTCGGGAGGAAAGCACGTGCATGCCCCACTCGAGACGAGGACTGACTCCCCTGGGAGTCTCCAGAAGTATCCCAAGATCCATGTCAGCACTGGAGAGGAATTCTCAGGTTCCGGCACTTCCTCCACACAAGGTCTTAGGCCCCAGCATCGACGCGCAGAGGAATCCCGAGAGACCCCGAGCAACTCGCATGGGGACTGGCCGTTCCTGAGGCGACCTGAGGGATTCCTGAGGTCCCCATCGTAAGTCGAGAGCACCTGCCACAACTCGAGAAAATCCAGGAGGTTCTCCCCTCCAGGCGAGATTAAACCCTTTTCCCCTGAGGGTCTCGAGTCTAATCACACCTAACTTCTGGATCTTCCAAAGGGTCCTTCACACCCTTGCTGCAACTCAAGAAGTTTCCCGACATACCCGTCTCCACTCGAGAGGAAGTACGTGAGTCCCGCCCATATCCAGAGGAGCCCCGTTTCCGCCTCCTAGCTCGAGGAGGGATCCTTACCCTGCGTGGTCGGGAAAGAATTCCCGTGTTCCCGTCGCATCTCAGGAGGAGGCGCTCTCCACAGGAAAGGCGAGAGGAACTCCAGGGTCGCCACCATTCCCAGAGTCCCCCAGATGTCTCAGTCCATTCCAGGGAAACCTGTTTTCCCTGCACTGCCTCGACGTTCAACCCGAGGATCGACTCACACCACGGTGGCTCGTGGGACAGCCGTGTGGAAAGCCTCATGTGAAATCCTCGAGGGAAAGCCTCAAGCGAAAGCCACAGATCCCTTGATCCACGAGAAGGAAGCGCGACACTGCTGCTACAGCTCGGGAGGAAAGCGCACGTGCCTGCCCCCACTCGAGACGAGGACTGACTCCCCTGGGGAGACTCCAGAAGTACTCCAAGATCCATGTCAGCACTGGAGAGGAATCCTCAGGTTCCGGCACTTTCTCCACACAAGGTCTTCGGCCCAGCATCGACCGCAGAGGAATACGAGAGAGACCCCGAGCAACTCGCATGGGACTGGCCTTTCCTGAGGCACCAGAGGGGTTCCATAGGTCCCCGTCATAAGTCGAGAGCACCTGTCGCAACTCGAGAAAATCCAGGAGGTTTCCCCTCCAGGCGAAATGAGGCCCATTTCCGCTGAAGCGTTTCGAGGGCTAATCACGCCTAACCTCTGGAACTTCCAAACGGTCCTTCACACCCTTACTGCCACTCAAGAAATTCCCCTGACTTACCCGTCTTCAACTCCGACGGAAGCACGAGAGACCTGCCCACATCCAGAGGAGCCCGAATCCGCCTCCTAGATGAGAGGAGGGATCCTTTCCCTGCGTGGTCGGG